>NC_132922.1:3875000-4002500 GCF_047675955.1 Chlorocebus sabaeus
TGTATAAGCTCCATCTTCTCAAAAGTATTAAGGCTGCTTTTATGGCCCAGCATGTGGTCTATTCAAGAGGATGCCCCACAAGCACTTGAGAGGAACCTGTATCCTGCTGCGGCTGGGTGCGGTGTTCTGTGGATATCTACTAGATCTAGCTGGTCTTCTGTGTTGTTTATTCTTTTAGTTTCTTGCTGGTTTGTCTCGTTTCTCTAGCCATTATGGAAAGTAGTATGCTCTACTTTTAAAAAACGTATTTTTTAAAAATGTTGAATGACACTGGAAAATGGTTAGATACTAAGCAAAAAGCAATACTGAAATGTGCACGCATAATATAATAGCTACTATGGAAAAGAACCTACAGAGTAAAAGGCCAGAAAAAAATTAGCCAAATGTTCAAGTGACAGCTTCTGGGATGGCAAAGCCATATTGTTATTAAACTTTCCAATTTTTTAAACGGTAGGTCCATTACCCTAATTATTTCCACAACGTTTTTAACTAGAAAAAATGAATATATATGAGTCATGGGCAACGGAAAGATGTGGCACCTGTACTGTCAGTTCAGGGGCTGCAAAGCCAGCCACCTCCACTTTGCTATTCTACCCACGGGCAACCCCAGGGAGCTCTCTGCTTGTCTCACGTGGGCCTAGAACTGCCACAGAAAATGTGCTATGCTCAGATGCTTTGGTTTTCACCTTGCAATGTTTCTGAGATTAACTGTGGAGCACAAAAGCACCTAAGCTGTGAGGAACATTCAAGGAAGTCAGGCAAAGGATGTATTTGGCAGTAGACTTGCTTCAGACAACACAGAAAAACAAGGTAGAGTGAAGTGAAATTTAAATGCAAACAATGGAAAGCTAAAACAAATCATTCTAAAGCTCTAACTTATCAATGAGAAACTAGCACCAGCGCTTCCTTCCCTCACTGTCACTCAAAGCCCTATTAATACTCTGATAATGGAAATAGGCAAAAGAATGACTGTGCTGCTAAAATCCACCAGCTGCGAGCACGTTCTCTGCGTTATTCCTCTCACGTGTCCCACTGGCTGTGGGGATTTTACCTGCTGTCCCGACTGCACATGAATCACAACTCTAGCAGTCCTCCAGCTCCAGGAGCCATATGCTAGAATGTCCTCTCTGGGCAACTACATGTTTAAGAACAATCTATACTTCAAGAATTTGACTTACAAACAGGAATATAAAAAAATAGTTTTTGAGATGGAGTTTCACTCTTGTTGCCCAGGCTGGAGTGCAATGCACAATCTTGGCTCACTGCAATCTCCGCCTCCTGGGTTCAAGCAATTATCCTGCCTCAGCCTCCCAAGTAGCTGGGATTACAGGCAGGCGCCACCACACTCGGCTAATTTTTGTATTTTTAGTAGAGATGGGGTTTCACCATGTTGGTCAGGCTGGTCTTGAACTCCTAACCTCAGGTAATCCGCCCACTTCGGCCTCCCAAAGTGCTGGGATTATAGGCATGAGCCACCGTGCCCGGCAAAATAAATATTCTTAATGTTCTTAAGTAAATGCACTGTTTATTCCAAACCCATTGCACATTTGCTTTCAAGAGTAATTTAAGGGAAAATAACAAAGAGAATCAAGTCAATTAGATATTAGACCTCCTGATGGTGAGAATCCATTGTAAAACACTCTTCACCTTCCAGAATGTGGTTGTACTGCTCCCCTGCAGCACAACCAACAACCAGTCAGTCCGAGTTATCCGTCCAAAGTACTCAGTCAAGACCGTTTCTACATTTAAATAGCACGGAGACATCAAAGATGGGGAGGGGGGCAAATACTTCTTTGTTTCTTGCTCTGCTAAAAATGTTTAAGCTAAAATACAATTTTCTGCTTAAACTGTGGAATTCAAGGTGATGGAATATTACTCCTTAATTCAAAATCAAATTTAACATACTTAAAAGTAATATGACAGTCACTGTTTGAAAAGTACGGGCTTTACCTTAAAAATTACACCCTGCCTAAAGGAAAGAAAAACTAAAAAAAATTCACCCACACTGGATGGTTTCAGAAATTATGCTACGTGATCTCAATAGAATATTATGTACAGAAGATAGAAATCATTTTTATAAAGATTTCTTAATACAAGGAAAAGCTTATATTATAAGGTTAAATGGGGAAAAAACGTGAAACAAATGTTATAGATAATATGCACTCGACTATGTAAATACAATGCATAGAAAAAAAGACTTATAGGAAATACAGAAAACAGCTGCTTATGCACAGTGGTACGGCGGCTGCCTGGTGGCCACACACAGGACAGTAACCCCTGAGTGAGCACTGAGCAGGCAAGTGCCTGGTACCCTGGCGCAAAGGACGGGCTGGAACCACAGCTCAGGCTCCAGGCGGGATGAGTCCTCCTTTCTCCCAGCCCAGACCTAGACACTGGGACCCTAGCAGCCTAGATAAGAGACTCAGGCTAGCTTAGAGGCCCAGTCCCAGGCAGGGCAAGAGATGGGAAGGGCCCAGACTCACACTGCTTGCCACACAGAGGTGATACCATGATACCACCCCTAAGGAACTGAAGTAGAGCCCAGGAGTCTCCCCATGCAGATAGCCACTGGTCTCTTGGGAGCAGAGAAAGTAGGGAGACCCTTCTCCAGCCCTCCCAGTGTGGCTGTGTGGGGAGACAGGATCTTAATCAAAGGGGAGGCAGCACAGTGAGGAGACAGGCTTCAATAAGTCTTCTCAACAGTGGGATGGCCAAGTATTTTAACTGCTTCCTTCATAACTTATCTATGTCTTCCAGTATCTCTATACTGTTTCTATTAAGTATTTAAGAGCCACGCTTTTACATTACTTTGTAACATTGAAGGAACATACTTCAAAATAGGAAGAGCCAATTATGACAAACCCACAATCAACAGCACACTGAATGGGCAAAAGCTGGAAGCACTCCCCTTGAAAACTGGAACAAGACAAGGATGCCCACTCTCTAAACTCCTATTCAACATAGTACTGGAAGTCCTTGCCAAAGCAATCAGGCAAGAGAAAGAAATAAAAGGCAACCCATAGGAAGAGAGAAAATCAAATTGTTTGCAGTCAATATGATTCTATACCTAGAAAATCCCATAGTCGCTGCCCAAAAGCTCCTAGATCTGATAGCTGAAGTTTTAGAATACAAAATCAATGTACAAAAAGCAGTAGCATTTCTATACACCAACAATGTCCAAGCTGAGAGCCAAATCAAGAATGCAATCCCATTTACAACAGCCACAAAAAGAATAAAACACCTAGGAATACAGCTAACCAGGTACATATAAGATCTCTATAACGAGAATTACGAAACACTGCTCAAAAAATAGAGATGAATATACAAATGAAAAACCACTCTATGCTCATGGATAAGAAGAATCACTATTGTTAAAATGACCACACTGCCCAAAGCAATTTACAAACTCAGTGCTATTCCTATTAAACTACCAATAAATGACATTTTTTGCAGAATTAGGAAAAAAAAACTATTTTAAAATTCACATGGAATAAAAAAAGAACCTGAATAGCCAAAGCAATCCAAAGCAAAAAGAACAAAGCTGGAGGCATCACAATATTCACACTTGCGAATATACTTGTGCATATACTTGAAACTATACTTGAAGGCTACAGTAACAGAAACAGCATGGCACTGGTAACATGGCACAGTAACAAAAACAGACACATAGGCCAATGCAACAGAACAGACAGCCCGGAAATAAAGCCACACATTTACAGCCATCTGATCTTCGACAAAGTCGACAAAAACAAGCAATGGGGAAAGGACTCCCTATTCAATAAATGGTGCTGGGACAACTGGTTAGCCATACACAGAAGACTGAAACTAGTACCCTTTGTTATACCAAAATCAACTCAAGATAGATTAAAGACTTAAATGTAAAATCTAAAACTGTAAATACCCTGGAAGATAACATAAGGAAATACCACTCTGGACATAGACCCTGGCAAAGATTTCATGACCAAGATGGCAAAAGCAATTGCAATAAAAACAAAAATTAACAAATGGGACTTAAATTACACTAAAGAGCTTCTACACAGCAAAAGAAACTATCAACAAAGTAAACATACAACTTACAGGAGAAAATATTTGCCAACTATGCATCCAACAAAGGTCTAATATCTATAGGTCAGAACCTATAAGGAACTTAACAAGCAAAACACAACCCCATTAAAAAGTAGGCAAAGGACACAGACACTTTTCAAAAAAAGACATATGCGTGGCCAACAAGCATATGAAAAATGCTCATCACTAATCATTAGAGAGATGCAAATCAAACTCACAGTGAGATACCATCGCACACCAGTCAGAAAGACTATTATTGAAAAGTCAAAAATAACAGATGCTGTGGAGGTTGTAGACAAAAGGAAATGCTTTTACACTGCTAGTAAGAATGTAAATAGTTCAGCCACTGTGGAAAGCAGTTTGGCGATTTCTCTAATAACTTAAAACAGAACTACTGTTCAACCCAGCAATCCCATTATTGGGTATACACCCAAAGGAATATCAATCATCCCACCATAAAGACACATACACGTGTATATTCATCACAGCACTATTTACAATAGCAAAAAATACGGCATCAATCTAAATGTCCATCAGTAGTGGACTGGATAAAGAAAATGTGGTACATATACACCATGGAATACTATTCAGTAATAAAAAAGAACAAGATCATGTCCTTTGCGGCAACATGGGTGGAGGTAGAGGCCATTACCCTAAAAGAACCAATGCAGGCACAGAAAACCAACTACTGCATGTTCTCACTTATAAGTGGGAGCTAAATATTGAGTACACATGGAACCAAAGAAGCAAACAATAGACACCAGGGCCTGCCTGAGGGTGGAGAGTGGTAGGAGGGTGAGAATTGAGAACTACCTATCGGGTATATTATCTGGGTAACTGAATAATAGGTACACCAAACCCCTGTGACTCACAATTTACCTATATAAAAAACCTGTACATGTACCCTTGAACCTTGAAGTTAAAAAAATAACATAGTGCCCGGGCACAGTGGCTCACACCTGTAATTCCAGCACTTTGGGAGGCCGAGGCAGGTGGATCACTTGAGGTCAGGAGCTCGAGACCAGCCTGGCCAACATGGTAAAACCCCGTCTCTATGAAAAATACAAAAATTAGCTGGGCGTGGTGACACGCACCTGTAATCCCAGCTACTCGGGAGGCTGAGGCAGGAGAATCATTTGAACCTGGGAGGTGGAGGCCACAGTGAGCCGAGATCATGCTCACTCACTCATGAGTGGCTCATGCCTGTAATCCCAGCCTGGGCAACGGAGCAAGACTCCATCTCAAAAAACTAAATGAATAAATAACATAATATTAACTTCAAAAAATAAATAAGAATTATATATCGTTTCAATGTTTCAACAAACATTAACAAAGTGCTCTGTAAACACAGAAGCTTTCTGTAGGGATCCAATTCAACAGAGTTTCTCCAATCCACTCAGCTTCTCTGTGCAAAGCGTGACACACGCATGAGACACAGTCCCCAGTTCCCTCTTATGACAGTGAATGTGGCACTGGGCACGAAGGCTCTCAACACTGCAGGTGTGCTGGGTTATGCGGAAAACAGCAGCACTGGGGAATTTATTTGTCTTTACAAATAATTTCTATAGTCAACATCCCTTCTTATCGGAGTTTTTATCACAGTTTGAGAGTAACAAGCAGAACTTAATCTCTTTAAATTAATATAAGGTTCAGTAAAGTCTACAAAAATAAAAAAAAAAGTGAAAGATAACGAGCAGTGTTGACGAGGATGTGGACACGCTCCTGCGGGAAGAGAAACTACGCTCCTCCCACACCGCACCAGGACGTGGACACGCTCCTGCAGGAAGAGGAAACTACGCTCCTCCCACACCGCACCAGGACGTGGACACGCCCCTCCGGGAAGAGGAAACTACGCTCCTCCCACACCGCACCAGGACGTGGACACGCCCCTCCGGGAAGAGGAAACTACGCTCCTCCCACACCGCACCAGGACGTGGGCACGCTCCTGCGGGAAGAGGAAACTACGCTCCTCCCACACCGCACCAGGACGTGGACACGCCCCTCCGGGAAGAGGAAACTACGCTCCTCCCACACCGCACCAGGACGTGGACACGCCCCTCCGGGAAGAGGAAACTACGCTCCTCCCACACCGCACCAGGACGTGGACACGCCCCTCCGGGAAGAGGAAACTACGCTCCTCCCACACCGCACCAGGACGTGGACACGCTCCTGCGGGAAGAGAAACTACGCTCCTCCCACACCGCACCAGGACGTGGGCACGCTCCTGCGGGAAGAGGAAACTACGCTCCTCCCACACCGCACCAGGACGTGGACACGCCCCTCCGGGAAGAGGAAACTACGCTCCTCCCACACCGCACCAGGACGTGGACACGCCCCTCCGGGAAGAGGAAACTACGCTCCTCCCACACCGCACCAGGACGTGGACACGCCCCTCCGGGAAGAGGAAACTACGCTCCTCCCACACCGCACCAGGACGTGGACACGCCCCTCCGGGAAGAGGAAACTACGCTCCTCCCACACCGCACCAGGACGTGGGCACGCTCCCGCGGGAAGAGGAAACTACGCTCCTCCCACACCGCACCAGGACGTGGACACGCTCCCGCGGGAAGAGGAAACACACGCTCCTCCCACACCGCACCAGGACGTGGACACGCTCCTGCGGGAAGAGAAACTACGCTCCACCTACACTGCTGTGGGCAGGGAAAATGGTGCTGCCACATGGGAAAGCAGTCCGGCAAACAAAAGGCAACTCAAAAGGTTAAACACAGAGTTACCACGTGACCCAGCAATTCTCCCAGTTATATACCAAGATAAATGGAAACACACATCTACACGAAAACTCGTACATGAATACTGACAGCAATGTTAATCCTGTTAGTCAAAGTATTAGTCAAAAATGGAAACAATATTAGTCAAAAAATGAAAACAATCCAAATGTCCCTCGACGGATGAGTGGAAAACACACGTGCTGCGTCCGCACCAGGGGCCGTTACCCGGCTACAGAATGAAGGAAGTACTGATTCACACTGCGTGGATGAACCTTGAAAGCATCAGGCTGAGTGGAGGAAGCCAGGCACGTATAATTCCACTCACGTGAAACGTCCAGAGCGGCAAATCCACAGACACAAAACGCAGAGGAGAGGCAGCCTGGGGCTAGTGGACAGGAGAAGAGGGAAGGATGGGGAGGGACTGCCAACGGGTACAGGATTTCTTTTGGGGATGATGAAAAAATTCTAAAATCAAATGTGCTGATGGTTACACTCCTCCAAATAGTCTAAAAATCTTTCAACTTTACACTCTAAGTGGGTAAAAGTTATGGTTTCTAAACTGAATCTCAATAAAGCTGTTTTTAAACAGCAGTAGTAAGTGCAGTTGGATGGAGGTCGGGAGTGGGTGGGGGACAGAAGGAAGGAGAACGGTGACTGCTGGTGGCTGCTGGAGTCAGATGGCAAGCGCGCGGGTTCTTCCGACAAATTTGTTGACTTTGTGTTTGAAACTTTCCATCATAAAAAATTATTTAAAATGAAGTTGCAAGAGGCTGTGGTCCACTGAGTGCAATCTTCCCCCAGCACAGGAACATTCAGGCCGCCATTTCTGAGGGAGGGCGGGGAGCTGACGTGACAGTTTGCTTGCCACCATTCTTCAGCCCGTTTTTGGCAGGTCACTAGCAAGATCCCCACTATCAAATGCTTTGACCAATTTTCAGTCTCCATCTCTGTGGGCTCTGCTGACCACTCCCTCCTTCCTGAAGTTGTCCCCTCTCTTGATTTCTGTGATACCTCAGGCCTGGCCTTTGTCCTACCTCTGAAACCACTTCTTCCCCATTTCCTTACCACACCTCCATAGCTCTCCCGGGGGCACACACTGGTCTGGCAGCCTGCACGCACGCACACACCCTCTTCCCTGCCTCCTGTCTCCACCCACATCTTCTCCACGCCCCCAGTGGCTGGTGGGTGGCAAGGGTGTGGCTAATGGAGGACGTCGTTGTGTGCGTTCCAGGAAAGCTTCTGAAAACACATGGGCTCAGCGGATGCATGCTTTGGCCCCAGCCGTGCGCCCTGCACCCTGCACCATCTCCCTCTCTCCAAACCTAGGACAGGGACCTAGCGGAGGCGCGGCCACCATTTTAAGCAGAGGAAAGTCACAGGCAGCGACAAGGAAAGTGACAGTATGACGATCACCTGCTGCGTTCCACACCTGGTTCTAAGCTGGTTTTGCCTCACTCAGTCTTCACGCCAACCAAAGAGACTGGTGCCATTATGATCTCCATTTCGCATCCATTGCAGAGCTCACTGAGGCACCAAGGCCGTCTGCAGCTCTTCAGGGGCAGCGCCTGGATCTGGACCCCGGCAGTCAGACCCCAGAGCGGCACTGCATCCTTCACAGATCCTGATGGTGGCCCTCAGCAGCAGGAGCCACCTGGATTCTCAATGCCCAGACTCCTGCATGGGAGAGTGCCATCAACCTCCCTGTGGGACAGCCCCACTGCCAGCTCCTCGAGTCACCGTCACACCTTGGAGATCCCTGATACATCAGAGAGCCACGGGATCCTGTGACCCGCTGCACTCCACTCTCCCCAGACACACACACCCACAGCCGTGACTGTCAGCAGCCATTTCCGGACCAACAATTTCCAGACTAACCTCCACTGCAGATCTCCTGCCAAGGCCCGGATCCCAACAGACTATTCTACTTGATCACTGCTGACAGCACACTCAGCACATCCTAAATCAGAACCCCATCCCGCCGCCTCCACCTGCTCTTTCTACTCCACGTCTCATCCTGGAAAACGGCACCACACTCCTCACAGGGCCAGGAATCTAGGAGGCCACTGGATTTTTCCTTCTTGTTCACACTCCCCTCCGCTCACATCAAGCCACTTTGGTGCCCTCACGGCAGCCTATTTGACATCCAGGACCAGGGCCTTCTCTCAGGCCCAGTCCTCCCTCAGCAAGTCTCCTGCCTCTGCTGGCCTCTGGTCTGGGCCCGCTCCTGTGCCCCTCAGTGTCTCTAGACCAGGTGTCGCTCCTTTGCTGTTATAAACTCTAAGATGCCCTGGACCCTGTGTTATTCTCATCCTAGACCTGCCTTCTTCCATGGCCTGAACTAAGTCCAAAGTATAATGTGCCTTGCTGTTTCCTTTCACTTCCAAAAGATTAGACTAAAAAGTGGGTCTTCTGCCTGTTCCTAGCTGAGTGTCATCTCCAGTGAGTGTGCTAACTGGAGTCTCCTCCATACTCTGCCCGCCCCGTGGGTCAAGGACGCAATCTGCAACAACAAGCACCCACGCTCGGCTCTGAACTGGAATGGGCACACTCGAGCTTCAGCAAATTTATCACTATGCGTCTCTAGTTTCTTCCCCACCCCCTAAGGCTTCAACCTCTGAAACTTACGAGCTGCGAAACCTTCCTGGCATAGAGAACTTTTCCGTGATCGATCTCTCCAATCAAATTATACCCTCTCATTTCATTTTCACTTGTAGGGTTTTCTCCCCAAGCTTCAGTGATGTCTAACTGGCTGTATTCACTGGACTTCATGATCTTCACATGCTTTGCACACGCTGCTGCTCCTGCCTCTGAGGTCATGAAAGATGGCTTGACCTCTTTCTCTAATGACAGGCTCCTCCAGGGGCTGAGCGAGACTGGCGGGTGCCACTCAAACAAAGGTTAGTTACACATTTGTTCCGCATATGCTTGGAGAGGTTGAGGTTAGCACTAGTGAGGAGCGTGCAAGCGGGTTTGTGTCTCTGTGTGGTTGTGTGTGTCTGTGTGCAGAAGCCTGCACACCTGTGTGCATAGCATATGTGTGTGCAAGTGCATGCGCTAAACATGCATTTACAGACTCTGCATCCATCAACAGCAGGACCAAACTGCCCTTCCCAAATACTGGCGAGCTCCACGAGGAGACCTGGGATGCATACCATGTATTCCTGACTCAGGCTGGCAACGTCCTGGCACCCACGGAGACCCATCGAACCCTGACCCCCTGAGCACACCTCCACACAGCTTGAGCATTGCTCCCCCACTACAAACTGTTTCTCTGACTCTGACATGCTGGCCGGCCTCCTGCTGAAGATGAACATTCTCTCCTGTGCTGGGAAGCAGTTCACCTAGTTGACTGGTCTGCCTTCAGACCAGGTCCTGTGTGTCAACCTCAACCACCGCAGCTCTCATTAGTTGCTTAGCAATGAGACAACCTCCTATGAAATCATAAATGGAAACCAAGTGTCAGAGGAGTTGCAATAAAATTCACTACATGGATATGTCCTTATCCTAGGAGGATAATCTGTCCTCGGGTAAAGCTCATCTCTCCAGATTACAGCAAGGATGGGAATCTGAAGCCCACCACATCCTTCTTTCCAAGTCAAAGAACGTAACACTGAGAGGGCTCTGAGTACCAGCATGTGCAGCGTCGGAACCTCCCACTGAGAGCCAGAACGAGGAGCCACTCCTGAAGAGCTGTTCCTACTCAGGACCTGTGCCACGCTCCAGGATTCCCCACGTCCCGTGGAACCAGTGGGAGCATGCGGCAGGCCAGGAGCTGTGGATCTTTAAAGGCTCTGGACACATGGCGAACACACGTCCCCAGAAAGAGCCCAGCTCCCATTAAGGCATCACAGATCTGTCTGCTGTTGTCTGAAAGCCCCTGGAGAAATCCCACACCTCGGGGATTTCTTAAACCTTTGATTAACTGGGATTCTGTCCTGTACTTCAAAGAAAGAGGAATATCCAAGTAACAACACAAGCTCACCGCCAGAACCAGGCCAGCTGCAGCTCTCAGGAGGTAGCCACGCCCGGGCTAGTGCTACAGGCAGCTGCACCAAAGGTGTACAAGCGGTCACGTGACAACCTGAACGCTGAGGCCCAAGGACTGGCGGGTGCTCAGGTGTTGAAACCACAGAATCACATTACCAGGTTCTACTCTCAGAAGGAACAGTCCATCTTGAAGATCTTCACTAAGCAGAGCGTCTGAGGTTTACTGGCTTGAAGACTCAGCAAACTAAGAGTTCAGCAAACCAGAACAGCCTCTCTGGAGGGGACCCGTGCCTCTGCCGGTGCTGGAGCCTGCAGGTCCCTGGTCTGTGAGCTTCCCCAGAAACCCTCCAATCTCATCCATGCAGCTGCCAGAATGAATGTTCAAAGAGGAGAACCTGAGCACAGCGGCTGGGGGTTTTGCACGCCCCTGAGACTCGACCCCAAGCTTCTCCTTCTGAGCACCGCAGCCCAAGTTGCCCTGCCCTTCCTCCCAGTGCCACTACTTGTCACTGTGCCTTGGATTCCAGGCTGGCCCTCCTGCTGCCCTCTCCTAATGCCCAGCCTCAACCTAGCTCCTCCTCATCCTGTGAGACATGGCTAAAACGTCACCTCACCCTGGAGGCCTCCCCTGACCCCTAAAAGGGGACAGGTCCTCACAGCAGCCCAGGCTTCCTCTTGATAATGTGAATGTTAATTACTTTAATTAAGACTTTAAATTGCTCATCTAAAATCCGTCTTCCGTGCTACAACCACAAGCTCCGAGAGGGCAGGGATCAGGCTTTCCTTGTTCTCCTGCCCCGCTCCCACAGCACAGGGCCAGGAGATGCTGTCAACACTGGCTGCATTGAACTGAAGTCATATTCCCACCCCAGCGCTCTGCACCAGACCCAGCAGCAGGGCAGGTACTCCATGAAGGGCTGCGTGAATGACAAAACTTCAGCCCCACAAGGAAGCTGGACAGCACACCACGCAAGTTAAACACTTCTTTACAACATAATGAAAGATGAACTTGGACTATACTAATGAACATTCCCCAAACCTAGGAAGCAAGATCTAAAAATGACTACAAATGCAATAATCACATGAGAAATCTGGGACCAAACTTTTTTTTTTTTTTTGAGACGGAGTCTCACTGTATCGCCCAGGCTGGAGTGCAGTGGCACCATCCGGGCTCACCGCAACCTTCGCCTCCCAGTCTCAAGCAACTTTCCTGCCTCAGCCTCCCGAGGGGCTGGAACGACAGGCACGTGCCACCACATCCAGCTAATTTTTTGTATTTTTAGTAGAGATGGGGTTTCACCATGTTAGCCAAAATGGTCTCGAACTTCTGACCTCATGATCCATCCTCCTCAGCCTCCCTGAGTGCTGGGATTACAGGCATGAGCCACCGTGCCCAACCCAAACATTTTTATATGTCCACTTAATAGCTGACCAACAGAAATAAATGATATGTTTTACACAGATGTTTGAAAGTGACACTGTATACCCACACAATGTGTGGTTGTGTTCTGATGTGTGCATACGTGTGTGCATGTGCCTGCGTGTGTTACAGGGGTGCAGGAAGGCCGGGGACGCAGGAACAATGGGGATGCAGGAAGGACGGGGACGCAGGAAGACAAGGAAAGTGTCTCTGAGCTCATCTGAAGACACCACTCATAAGACACAAATTCCATTTTCTCCAGTCTTTCTTTCTTCTGGACAATTAAGACCGTGGTCATGCCCCTTCGTCCTGTCTTGCAGATAATCAGGCAAATGCCTTCAGAATCGCTTGGGTCTTACAACAGAAGTTGGTGGTAAAGTAGTTAAAACAAACTTATTTACCACATTAATTAAATGGTCTATTTAACACGGAATATCAATTCTCTAATCACATCTCAGCTGAACTTCTCCTTTCAATTAACAACTCTGAAGTCTACTGACAGAGGCCCTACTGTTCTAGGAGCATTAAGAGCATTTTCATTATCTGGCAAATGAGGGGTAAGAGGCAGAAAAGCAAAGCACCCTCAGGAGCGGCCTCTCCCCTACTTAAGAGATGATTAGGGAGTGAGGTGCGGCAGCTCTCATTAGTTGCTTAGCAATGAGACAACCTCCTACGAAATCATAAAGGGAAACAAAGTCTCAGAGGGGTTGCAATAAAATTCACTCCATGGATATGTCCTCATCCTCGGAGGATAATCTGTCCTCCGGTAAAGCTCATCTCTCCAGATTACACCAAGGATGGGAATCTGAAGCCGACCACAAACTGGAAATGCTAAAAACACCATGTAATAAAAACAGGCAAGCACCCAGTCCAGAAGGCTTGCAGGAAGACAAAACCGGGTTTAAATTAAAATGCTGTGAGTAAACAGTAAAGTCCCCTCTTTCCTATTTATTTTTCATTCATAGATGAATTTAAAAGCAGATCTTCACTTTTATTATCAGAGGTTTTAACTTAAAAACATATTCAAAACAGATTAAGTTATAGTACAGTTGATTGTGATAAAGGAAAACCATGCAGTGCTTAAAGAGAAACAGCATAAAAACATAGCCCAACCGAAACCGCTGTTCAACCAGCTATTTCACAAGTAATTAATACTCGCATAAAACCAAATGTTACTAGTATAGCAAAAGTAGAAAAGGGATGAAATGCCACAGAAACGCAATTAAAGAAGTTTGATTTTCAGCTTGTAAGCAAAATATGTGACTGATACTCTATCACCTTAATCTTAAATTCAAACCACTGACTGGGCATGGTGGTTCATGCCTATAATCCCAGCACTTTGGGAGGATCATGAGGTGGGCAGATCATGAGGTCAGGAGTTCGAGACCATTCTGGCCAACATGGTGAAACCCCGTCTCTACCAAAAATACAAAAATTAGCTGGGAGTGGTGGTGCATGCCTGTAGTCCCAGCTACTCAGGAGGCTGAGGTAGGAGAATCGCTTGAACCCGGAGGGCGGAGGTTGCAGTGAGCCAGTATCACGCCACTACACTCCAGCCTGGGTGACAGAGCAAGACTCCATCTCAAAATAAACAAAATAAGCAGATTGATTGATTGAAACCATTAAAGTCAGTACTGTGATGGCCTTAAGAATAAACAACACTCCCCAAATATATTATCTATCTTCAAATATTGTTAAAAAGAAGATATTAATCATTACAACTGCAACTTAATGTCTTCAGTAGTTGAGCATGTGGATTAAGACATTTTGGAAAGCTGTTGTCGATGAGAAAACTATTATTCTCTAATATTACCTATCATTAATAACATTAAACTTAGTGGCAATTCTCAATATTGTTATAATTATGCATGGTAGCACACAGCAAGTCCACTGAAGTTCACGTTTAATGTTTTCGAGAAATCTTACCTATGTATTCACAAATGAAGACCACAAAGAAGGGAGTGACGAGATCATTTATCCCCTGAACGTATCCACTGGCGGGGTGGCGGATCGCCCATATAAACAAGATCCTTTCAAAAATCTGAAAGAAAATGGAACAGGTGGTAAAGCAAAAAGTAAACATGGCAGAAACTTTAAAATGAAAGCATTCCATTACTTGAAATGTATATTATATTTTTTCATTGTTCCTAATATTAAGATACAAATATAAACAAAAATCAATTGCTTTTTTTTTTTTTTTTGAGACAGGGTGTTACTCTGTCGCCCAGGCTGGAGTGCAGTGGTGCCATCTCAGCTCACTGCAACCTCTGCCTTCCAGGTTCAAGCGATCCTCCCACCTCAGCCTTCCAAGTAGCTGGGACTATAGACACGAGCCACCACACCTGGCTAATTTTCATATTTTTTGGTACAGACAGGGTTTCACCATGTTGGCCAGGCTGGTTGTGAACTCCTGACCTGAAGTGATCCACCCACCTCAACCTCCCAAAGTGCTGGGATTACAGGCGTGAGCCACCATGCATGGCCCTTAATTTTTTTTTTTTTTTTAAATCAAGTTTCAATTATCTTAACTATTTATTATCTCACAAGCAATGTGCAGCATTTCACCAGCCCCTGGCTCAGTCCGTCCCTAAGCTGGCTCTCACAGCAGAAGCTCTCTGCTCCTCCACACCCCACGGGCCACTGTGCAGCAGTACCTGGCCTATCAGTGGAGACTTCCTCAGGGAGGGAGGCATGGATGAGTGAGGGGGTGGGTGGATGAGTGGATGGACAGGTGGGTGGATGGATGCTCTAAATTTCCCTCATTAAGTAAACAGGTTTCTTTAAACCTCTGAAAAGTTATCACCATTCAGGAAGACAAACTTAAACATCTTCCATCCCTTACAAAATCTTAGCAGGGATTCAGGTACCCAGGCCAGGCACGCAGGAGTCATCCCGGCCTCCTCCCTTCCAATATTCTCAGTATATTCAGTTGATCTCTCTCTCCACCATCTCTTCCTCCCACCCACTCTCTTCCATCTTCACTCATAAGGAGGGTTTTATTATAACAACGTGCAACACAGTCCTATCACCCACACCATACACGCGCACATGTGGCTGAAGACCTCTGCGTGCTCCTCACCTCCCATGGACAGAGCCCCCACCACCACCAGCACAGGCCCAGTGCAGTGTCCCTGGCCCCTCGGTCTGGTCCCTGCCCCGGGTCTCCCCAGCCAGCACCCACATTGTGGGTGCACTGTGCCACAGCACTCTTCCCCAGCTGAGCCCGCCAGCCATCAGCCCGTGCTCCTACCGCTGCCTGGAAAGCCTGTCACGCCTGCATCCTGAGTCTCGACACCCCGGCTTTCGGGATTCACCTCAAACACCACTCCCTCCGTGAAGACTCTGCTGCCACCTGTTCCCTCCCCACTTCTGGAAGAGCCTCTACCACGACCTACTTTGTGGCCCTCTAGTTCCCATCCTCTCCACTTCTGGAAGAGCCTACCACTACCTACTTTGTGGCCCTCTAGTTCCCATCCTCTCCACTTCTGGAAGAGCCTCTACCACGACCTACTTTGTGGCCCTCTAGTTCCCATCCTCTCCACTTCTGGAAGAGCCTACCACTACCTACTTTGTGGCCCTCTAGTTCCCATCCTCTCCACTTCTGGAAGAGCCTACCACTACCTACTTTGTGGCCCTCTAGTTCCCATCCTCTCCACTTCTGGAAGAGCCTACCACTACCTACTTTGTGGCCCTCTAGTTCCCATCCTCTCCACTTCTGGAAGAGCCTACCACTACCTACTTTGTGGCCCTCTAGTTCCCATCCTCTCCACTTCTGGAAGAGCCTACCACGACCTACTTTGTGGCCCTCTAGTTCCCATCCTCTCCACTTCTGGAAGAGCCTACCACTACCTACTTTGTGGCCCTCTAGTTCCCATCCTCTCCACTTCTGGAAGAGCCTACCACTACCTACTTTGTGGCCCTCTAGTTCCCATCCTCTCCACTTCTGGAAGAGCCTACCACGACCTACTTTGTGGCCCTCTAGTTCCCATCCTCTCCACTTCTGGAAGAGCCTACCACGACCTACTTTGTGGCCCTCTAGTTCCCATCCTCTCCACTTCTGGAAGAGCCTCTACCACGACCTACTTTGTGGCCCTCTAGTTCCCATCCTCTCCACTTCTGGAAGAGCCTACCACTACCTACTTTGTGGCCCTCTAGTTCCCATCCTCTCCACTTCTGGAAGAGCCTACCACGACCTACTTTGTGGCCCTCTAGTTCCCATCCTCTCCACTTCTGGAAGAGCCTACCACGACCTACTTTGTGGCCCTCTAGTTCCCATCCTCTCCACTTCTGGAAGAGCCTCTACCACGACCTACTTTGTGGCCCTCTAGTTCCCATCCTCTCCACTTCTGGAAGAGCCTACCACTACCTACTTTGTGGCCCTCTAGTTCCCATCCTCTCCACTTCTGGAAGAGCCTCTACCACGACCTACTTTGTGGCCCTCTAGTTCCCATCCTCTCCACTTCTGGAAGAGCCTCTACCACGACCTACTTTGTGGCCCTCTAGTTCCCATCCTCTCCACTTCTGGAAGAGCCTCTACCACGACCTACTTTGTGGCCCTCTAGTTCCCATCCTCTCCACTTCTGGAAGAGCCTACCACTACCTACTTTGTGGCCCTCTAGTTCCCATCCTCTCCACTTCTGGAAGAGCCTACCACTACCTACTTTGTGGCCCTCTAGTTCCCATCCTCTCCACTTCTGGAAGAGCCTCTACCACGACCTACTTTGTGGCCCTCTAGTTCCCATCCTCTCCACTTCTGGAAGAGCCTCTACCACGACCTACTTTGTGGCCCTCTAGTTCCCATCCTCTCCACTTCTGGAAGAGCCTCTACCACTACCTACTTTGTGGCCCTCTAGTTCCCATCCTCTCCACTTCTGGAAGAGCCTACCACTACCTACTTTGTGGCCCTCTAGTTCCCATCCTCTCCACTTCTGGAAGAGCCTACCACTACCTACTTTGTGGCCCTCTAGTTCCCATCCTCTCCACTTCTGGAAGAGCCTCTACCACTACCTACTTTGTGGCCCTCTAGTTCCCATCCTCTCCACTTCTGGAAGAGCCTCTACCACTACCTACTTTGTGGCCCTCTAGTTCCCATCCTCTCCACTTCTGGAAGAGCCTCTACCACTACCTACTTTGTGGCCCTCTAGTTCCCATCCTCTCCACTTCTGGAAGAGCCTCTACCACTACCTACTTTGTGGCCCTCTAGTTCCCATCCTCTCCACTTCTGGAAGAGCCTACCACTACCTACTTTGTGGCCCTCTAGTTCCCATCCTCTCCACTTCTGGAAGAGCCTCTACCACGACCTACTTTGTGGCCCTCTAGTTCCCATCCTCTCCACTTCTGGAAGAGCCTCTACCACTACCTACTTTGTGGCCCTCTAGTTCCCATCCTCTCCACTTCTGGAAGAGCCTACCACTACCTACTTTGTGGCCCTCTAGTTCCCATCCTCTCCACTTCTGGAAGAGCCTACCACTACCTACTTTGTGGCCCTCTAGTTCCCATCCTCTCCACTTCTGGAAGAGCCTCTACCACTACCTACTTTGTGGCCCTCTAGTTCCCATCCTCTCCACTTCTGGAAGAGCCTCTACCACTACCTACTTTGTGGCCCTCTAGTTCCCATCCTCTCCACTTCTGGAAGAGCCTCTACCACTACCTACTTTGTGGCCCTCTAGTTCCCATCCTCTCCACTTCTGGAAGAGCCTCTACCACTACCTACTTTGTGGCCCTCTAGTTCCCATCCTCTCCACTTCTGGAAGAGCCTACCACTACCTACTTTGTGGCCCTCTAGTTCCCATCCTCTCCACTTCTGGAAGAGCCTCTACCACTACCTACTTTGTGGCCCTCTAGTTCCCATCCTCTCCACTTCTGGAAGAGCCTACCACTACCTACTTTGTGGCCCTCTAGTTCCCATCCTCTCCACTTCTGGAAGAGCCTACCACTACCTACTTTGTGGCCCTCTAGTTCCCATCCTCTCCACTTCTGGAAGAGCCTACCACTACCTACTTTGTGGCCCTCTAGTTCCCATCCTCTCCACTTCTGGAAGAGCCTCTACCACTACCTACTTTGTGGCCCTCTAGTTCCCATCCTCTCCACTTCTGGAAGAGCCTACCACTACCTACTTTGTGGCCCTCTAGTTCCCATCCTCTCCACTTCTGGAAGAGCCTACCACTACCTACTTTGTGGCCCTCTAGTTCCCATCCTCTCCACTTCTGGAAGAGCCTACCACTACCTACTTTGTGGCCCTCTAGTTCCCATCCTCTCCACTTCTGGAAGAGCCTACCACTACCTACTTTGTGGCCCTCTAGTTCCCATCCTCTCCACTTCTGGAAGAGCCTACCACTACCTACTTTGTGGCCCTCTAGTTCCCATCCTCTCCACTTCTGGAAGAGCCTACCACTACCTACTTTGTGGCCCTCTAGTTCCCATCCTCTCCACTTCTGGAAGAGCCTACCACTACCTACTTTGTGGCCCTCTAGTTCCCATCCTCTCCACTTCTGGAAGAGCCTACCACTACCTACTTTGTGGCCCTCTAGTTCCCATCCTCTCCACTTCTGGAAGAGCCTACCACTACCTACTTTGTGGCCCTCTAGTTCCCATCCTCTCCACTTCTGGAAGAGCCTACCACTACCTACTTTGTGGCCCTCTAGTTCCCATCCTCTCCACTTCTGGAAGAGCCTCTACCACTACCTACTTTGTGGCCCTCTAGTTCCCATCCTCTCCACTTCTGGAAGAGCCTACCACTACCTACTTTGTGGCCCTCTAGTTCCCATCCTCTCCACTTCTGGAAGAGCCTACCACTACCTACTTTGTGGCCCTCTAGTTCCCATCCTCTCCACTTCTGGAAGAGCCTACCACTACCTACTTTGTGGCCCTCTAGTTCCCATCCTCTCCACTTCTGGAAGAGCCTACCACTACCTACTTTGTGGCCCTCTAGTTCCCATCCTCTCCACTTCTGGAAGAGCCTACCACTACCTACTTTGTGGCCCTCTAGTTCCCATCCTCTCCACTTCTGGAAGAGCCTCTACCACTACCTACTTTGTGGCCCTCTAGTTCCCACTCCTCTCCACTGGATCACTGGCTGATGGCTCCAGCCTGACCTTCGGGCTGCCTGGCAGCTAAGGCTGGGTCCAACTGCTCTGTCCAGGCTCATCCACACAAGCAAGACACAGGAGGTAGACTTCAGGAACACACACTCCGTCAGATGGACGAATTACATCGCTTCCATACAAACTCGGCCCCGCAGAGCTCGCACCCTGAGGAGTCGCACCCTGAGGAGTCGATCCCTTCCCACACTGCCTACAATCCTAAATCTTACGGGGCTTGGCAGGCTCCATCCCCAAAATCACTATCAACTTCCTGTGTGTGTACAGGAAGACTTTAGGCAGTGGAGCACACCCACCATTTAACAAGGCCCCTCACTTTACAAAGGAGGGACCTGGAGCCGACAGGTGAAGTCTCTCAACCCAAGGAACCTATCTAGAGTGGCATCACCAGCCCTCAAGTCTGGGCCCCGCCCCATCCCCACACTAGCATGCAGTCCACACGGCTGTTCAGACAAGTAACCGAGCAACTGCCTAACACAGCAGGCACCTGAGAGACGCCGGTGGAATGAGTAATACATTTGCGCATATATATTCATACATGCTTTTCATTTCCAGTCCACAACTTTCTAGAGAGAATTGAATATTTAACATCAGAGACCAAACCCACTCAACAACATAGTGCCATTTAAGAATTTCTCACGTACCACAGCTTCGCAAATGATGTGAATGCTATTTAACCGAGCTGCAAGTAGTGGCCAGAGGAGCCGTGTGGGGGCAGCCCCTCGGTGGCCCCAGAGGGAGATGCAGAAGCGGGACGGCAACAGGAAGGGCTCCTCGGCCAACAGTGCTGCACCACGAGTCACCAACGCGCAGCCCATCCCTGCCCGGCCACTGAGGCATGAAGGAAGAAGCCCAGGGGACGGCGTGTGACTAGAAGACAGGGAGGCTAGGCCCACGAAGGCAGGCACGGGGCACAGGTCCAGCTCAACAGCCCTTGGGTCTGTTCACCAGCAAGCCTCTGAGGGGCCTCTGAGCCCCCAAAAGGGTCAGGAGCAGGAGGTGGAGGGGAAGGGGCCACACAACAACAGCAGCAGCAGCAACAGAAGGAAAAAGGAATGACAGAGGCGGTGACTCCATGGAAGCTGACCACATGGTCATGAAGAAATGGAGAAACTCTGCCCAGCTCCTCCTCACCAAAAAGGTCCAGGGTGCCTGAGGCCACTGATATCCCTCCACACGCATCCAGGGGGCCACGGCAGCCAGCAGCCACCGGACCCGTCCCTGTCACCACACGGTGTCCTCTACAGCCCAGGGAACAGGCAGGGCAGCGCCCCAGGAGCACACACCCTGGACAGAGGGAGTCAAGGCAGGCACCGCCCAGAGCAGGGGGCAGTCACACTGCAGAACGAGAGAGAGAGACAGAGACAGACAGACAGAGAGAGAGAGAGCAGGCACGTGTGACTGTGTGTGTACAGGAAGACTTTAGGCAGTGGAGCACTCCCACCATTTAACAAGGCCCCTCACTTTCAGAGGGCTTGTCTCACACATGCACGCACGCACGCACACTCTCAAGCCTGAACCTACTCACACGCATGAATGCAGTACTTCCCTTAGCAGCCTCAGTGCCGGAGAAAACCAATTTGGCAAATAGGACATACCCGGCTTCACCCAGGGAGGACGCCAAGGGAAGCCCAAATCCTCTCGGCACAACAAGTTCCTGGGCTGTGCGGAACATGCAACAGGCTGCTGCAGGGACAGAGATCTGAGCAAGCCGGAGCCCCTGACTCGGTTCCACGGCAGAAGGCTCCATGAGGCCGCGTCTCTGAGCTGTGCCTGAGATAGACCGAGTTCTGCCTGAGCACAGCCTCGGGACAGACACGGAATGCACCACGGGGCAAATCAGTGGCACCAAACAGGCACAGGAGGTGGCGAAGCCTTCAGTTAGCAAACAAACAGTGCTGAAGCACTTGCCACGTGAGTGCCCTTTCACAGGCAACCCAACGACCCAGCAATTACCTTCTTCCCCTCGTCCAAGTCAGGGCAGAGGGCCTCCGCCCACCCAGACTCCAGGACGCTCTGCACCAGCCTGGGTAGTAATGCCCTTTAAAAGAGCACGCGTGTACTACTTGGAGGAAAAATGGAGAATTCCGATTTCTTATTGACTGAAGAAAGCTATCAGTCAGTCCAAATTCTTCAGATTGAACTCTGCTTGATGTCCACTGTCATCCCACTAACATGTAAATAAAGGACAGCCAGCTCAAGCATTGAACAAAAATGACCTTTAACGCAGCAAGCAGGCTAAAACAGTGAAAAGCGGGTGTCCTGTGGCAGTGTCTGACACTGCACACAAAGCCTGGCTGTGCCACTAAAGGCACGTGCTTTTAGGCCATTGCTCCTGAGGCCCGCCCCTCAGACAATCCCAGGGAGACCTGCGGACCCCAGAGGCCATCACCACTATAGCAAACCCCAGACGGGTGTGGCATCCAACCCCTTCCCCCCAGTTCACTGCCACAAGCCCGACCACCATCACCTTGTGCCTGGTCCACAGTGACAGTCTCCTGGCTGGTCTTCCTGCTAACACCCCCACGCTCCGCATCCTGCTGAGCAGCAGAGATTGCTGCTGAAAATGTCAGGTCACACTGTCTGTCCCCAGTGGCTTCCCAAGACCCTGATGAGACCACGCACTCCTGAGCACGGCTTCAGGTGTGTGCCTAGCCACTCCCTGCTCTGTGGCCTCCAAACTGGCACTGGGTGCTCTCTCATCAGGCCCAGCCACTCGGCAGCTGTCTCGGAGCCTTTGCACTGCTGCTCTTTCCACCTGGAATCCCCACCTCCCAAACTTCCCACGGCTCCCACGATGTTCCACCCAAGGTCTTAGTTCACATGCATCTCCTCAGAGACAAGCTCCTCTACCACCTCCCCACCCAAAGCAGCAGCTCCTCCACCGCGCCAGCCCGGCTCTGGCCTGTGGCTCTCGCCCAGTTCCAGATGGGTCCCTGGGAAGCGTTTCCTCCACACACTTTACTGCGGCACCCTCAGTCCTGCACGGCCAGCACAGAGGAGGACTGGGAAGCTCTTTGTGGCTGAATGGAGGTGCGGACGGTGCAGGCACGGACGGTGCAGCTGCTCCCTGGTGCCCTGCATGTGAGCCCTTCCCTTCCTCCCTTCTCCAGGTTTTGTGCCATTGGCAGGGCCTGGGCTCATTCTGGGGGTCTGTGGGGACAGATAATGAATGCCATGGTGCCTGCCTGGGTTTGTAATCAGCCTCTCCCATCTGTTTCCTCTACCAGGCAACGCTGCAGCCTGGCACTTCAAACATCAACCAGTCAGGACCTCTGGGCCCCCACTGTCTGAGTGGAAAAAAGCACAGAGAGGAAGGGGCAGAAGTAACTCCATCGAAAGGGACAGGGAAGATAGGAGCACTTGGTGAAGGGAGACTGCAGAGAGGTGACAGGAAGAGAGGGGGGTGAAAGCTGAGGAGGGAGGAAGAGAGGAGCCTTCTATGCAGAGAAAAGAGAATGTGTGCACATACGGAGAAGAACACACGCACACAGACGTGAAGAGCACACACACACTGAGAAGAACACACACACACACGAAGAGCACGCACACGTGAAGAGCGCACACACGTGAAGAGCACACACATGTGAAGAGCATACACACACAGAAGAGCACACACACACGTGAAGAGCACACACATGTGAAGAGCATACACACACAGAGAAGAGCACACACACACATGAAGAGCACGCACACGTGAAGAGCACACACACATGTGAAGAGCACAAACGTGAAAAGCACAAACACATGAAGAGCGCACACACGTGAAGAGCACACACATGTGAAGAGCACGCACACAAAGAGCACACACACGTGGAGAAGAGCACATGCACACAGAGAAAAGCACACACACACACGAAGAAGAGCGCAGAGAAAATCCCGTGTACACACACACAGAAGAGTGTAAGTGCATCGATCCACACCCACAGAGAAAAGCTCATACGCACATGCAGAGAGCACACACACATGAAAAGCTCATGCGCACATATACACAGGGAGGAAAGAGCCCGTGTACGCACACAGAGGCACATGCGCACATACACAAAAAGAACACACACATGCACCTAGAGCACACACACACACAGCCACGGGCCAGTGAAACAGCTCAGCGTCTATCTGGGAACTACATGGGGCTGAGAAACGGAGTGAGCAGCCTTTCCTTAGTGACTTGCTCGTAGGTGGAGAGCTGTTTCTTTTCTCCCTGAAAAGCCTTCCTATTTCCAATAAGCCAAGCATCTGGGATGGAGAGGCCCTGCCAGATGAAATCCACGATGCGTGCTCCTGCATCTGCCATCAGTGCCAAGTCCCTGCTACTAAGGGAAGGCCTGAGCATGTTTCCTGCTCAGGGATGTGCTGCCTGCAAGCTGTGTCCAGGCCCACTGTCCCCACTGTAGACAGCGGCACCCAGGCAGCTCACCTATCCTAAACGCGCACCAGCCTCGCCAATTACATCACTGCCACAAACCGTGCAGAGCCATGCAGCCCTCCCCAACATTTATTCTGGGCAGGCTCTCCTTGCTCTTCGTGTAACTACGGATCTAAACTCACCTGCTGGCTGCTTAGCTCCCTCCAACGATAGCTATTAATTTAGAAAGTAAGAAAACATATATGATTCGCATTTCTTTGGGTAGCAGCAGGGAAGAAAAGGTAAATTACTTGCTTGAATTTCCTGCAGCTGCCCTTCCTCCCATCACTGCTGTGCTGGGGGCACACCAAGAACTAAGATGGCTCCATCCTCCACTAAGCCAAACGCAGGTCGCGGGTCACAGGTCGCAGGTCCCAGGCGCCCCGCACGTGGCTGAAAGGCTAATGTGAGCCTTACCTGCCTGCAAATCATCCTAGTTCAACTTACCCCAGCAGCAGGACCTCCCACCAACCCACCAGAAAAGTGCAAAAGCAGCAGCCATCCCACCAATGCAGCAGACAGAAACCGATCTCTTAAAATGCTACCACAGATCAGCCTTGTCTAGACTCTGAAGAGGAAAATCCCCACCACCCACAACAATGGAAACAAGTTTCCATAAACAGAGAATGCCTGGGACACTGGAAAGTCAGGACCCCAGAAGGATGGTCTGATTCCTGCCTGCCCACAGGCTGCGGAACAACCTGCGGGAAACCAGCAAGGCAGGGGGAAGCTCGGCCCCCAGGTTCAGGACATCCCTGGCCATGCCCCAGAGGCTCCCTTAGCCCCAATTTCTAGGACCTCTGGCCCTCGAGTGTCCGCCTTGAGACCCCCACTCAGCTCAGTCCCCAGAGACCCTGCCTGTCCCCCACCTGCCAGCCAACTGTAGGCTCCTCTTCCGGCGCCCACCCAGTGCCCTCCTTCCGGGGGCCGGCTGCAGGGCTGGAAGCTACGAATGCCGGCCCAGGGGGTGGCTACTCAGGACACCCTGCACGGACCCAAATCAATCCGCTGCTTTACCAACTTGCTCACGAAAGACTCTGAGCAGAGGCGACAGTCACAGATCCCGAGCTCCTCTTCATGCTGGCAAGCTGTGAGGCCACCTGACAGGATGACTGCCTCCATCAGAAAGGACAGAGGCCTTCTCCAGGCCCGGGCTTCCCTTTCCTTGCAGCTGCTGTTGTTCTCACCGACTCATTCCTTTTATCTTTTGTCTTAAAGCACTTCATACGAGCTATGCCAGTGTTTTGAAATGGCAAAAACTAGTTCTAATCCCGAGGTAATTTAGTATCATTTTAAAAACTCCTTCCCAAATCACCTGATTTGTGCCGTGGCACCTCAGGGTCGCCACCGTCCCCCTCCGTAAGCCGCAGAGGCTTTAAAACATTTTCTCGGCCGGACATGGTGGCTCACGCCTGTAATCCCAGCACTTTGGGAGGCCAAGGTGGGCAGATCACCTGAGGTCAGGAGTTCGAGACCAGCCTGACCCACATGGAGAAACCCCGTCTCTACTAAAAATACAAAATTAGCCAGGTGTGGTGGTGCTGCCTGTAATCCCAGCTACTCCGGAGGCTGAGGCAGGAGAATGGCTTGAACCCGGGAGGCGGAGGTTGCTGTGAGCCGAGATCACGCCATTGCACTCCAGCCTGGGCAACAAGAGTGAAAATCCGTCTCAAAAAAATAAAATAAAATAAAAATAAAAAAATAAAAATTCTCATCCTAGTCACCAGCAGGCAAGCCAGGAGGCGCTCACAGCTGAGAGCGCATTCGGAAGGTACTGCCAAGGGTTACCCTGAAATTATCTTGCCGCGTGATTTTCACCACAATGAGCTGGCCACATAGCAGACATCACTGAAAGCCTGTTGTAAGAAAAAGAGGTCCCATCCCCAACACCAAGGGACACATGCTGTGGGACTTTGAAGCCCTGCATCAAATAATCGTACCTTTTTTTCCCCCAAAAAAACTGCATTGAGTCAGTTCCAAGCTTTTGCTCTCAGACTGGTAAATATAGACATATATATACTTTTTAAATTTAGATATGTATATATATACACACACATACATACATATATATGACAGATTTCATATCATTTTTTCCAAATAAGCATTTTCTTTTTCTTCTTTTTTTTTTTTGAGACGGAGTCTTGCTCAGTCACCCAGGCTGGAGTGCAGTGGCACGATCTCAGCTCACTGCAAGCTCTGCCTCCTAGGTTCAGGCCATTCTCCTGCCTCAGCCTCCCAAGTAGCTGGGACTACAGGCACCTGCCACTATGCCCAGCTATTTTTTTTTTTTTTTTTGTATTTTTAGTAGAGACGGGGTTTCACCTTGTTAGCCAGGATGGTCTTGATCTCCTGACCTCGTGATCCGCCCATCTCGGCCTCCCAAAGTGCTGGATTACAGGCATGAGCCACCGCGCCCAGTCGCCAAATAAGCATTTGCAAAGTCTACAGGTGGACACTTAAAAGGGTTTGGGTAAAAGTTAAGCATGCCACCTCCCTTGAAGGTGCGTCCATGGGCAGCAGGGCCCTCAGCAGCAGTCGGGCAAGCTCTGAGCAACTGATGCTTTTCCCGGTTTGCTGGGAGTTCCTGCCACCCCTCAATCACAACCACTACCCAGTGCCTCCACTGCTGCCTTAGACAGTCTCAGCCAGAAAAGAAGTCAGGTAAGAATCTCTCAAGGAAATTCCTTTCCTCCCTGCTCCACTGGGGCCGTCTCACAGCAGCGGCCCAGCCAAACGGAAACGCGCTCCTGTGTGCTGCTTCTTACCCTGCTGGGGCAGGCACAGGAAGACCTGGCAGCTGCAGAACACTGAGGGGGCCTCTCAGACTCCCCACGCCCCCGGACAGGGCCCGATTCCTCACAGCTCCCTCAGGACCTGGCTGACCCCTCTAGACTCACACTCAGAGCAGTGACCAGAGGCAAGAGCTAGGGTGGAAGTCCACTAAAGCGAAACAGGAAGAGCCGACAAGTCCCCAAATTCAAGCGGCAAAAGCCAGAGGTACAGAGTCAAGAATCTCAGAGAAGAGTCCTAGCCAGCCGGAGCAGCCATCAGGGTGGGGAGAGCACACAGGCTGGCTCGATGCAGGGAGAGGGCCTGGTCCACAGCTTCCCCGAGTACAGCCACCCCTGCAGGCTGAACCTTGCTCTGCTACCTTGCTCTGCTGTGGGTTCTCGAAGGGGAGCCTGCAGCCTGGGGTGGCTGGGCCACTGAGCTTCACCTTGGCCCCTGGCCCCTGGCCCTCACCAGGCTGTGGTCTGTGCACCCTGCAGGGCATGAGGCTGGGTTGCAGAGTCCCCTGCAGAAAGAGATCCACAGAGACACCAGGTGCACCAGGGATGGGTCCGCGGCCCAACCGGGCCAGGAAATAGAAGAAATCACAGAGCAAGGAAGTGAGGCAGCCCCAGCAATTCAGTATGACCCTCCAGAGTCGAGTGTCCCATACGCTGCCCCTCCTCGGGCTGTCCTCTCCAATTCTTTCAGCCACCCTGGAATGGAGTCGGCAGGATGCAAACTGTGGTTTCACTGACAACTGTACATGATCTCTCTGGGTTTCATGCACATCTGTCTTCATCCCTCACTTCAACTGTGCGCTGCTGAGGACAGAGACATCTGAGTCTTCACGTCACCCCCGTGCCCACCGGATGCCTGTCTGCTGCTGTTCTTCGGGAATCACAACCTTACACCTTTGTGTGTCAAAAATCCAGGTGTGTTACTTGCAGTTATCACAGGAAAGGTGAAAACAATGTGCCCACTTGAACGGGGCTCTAAGTGACGGGACTCTGTGGAGGTGAACAGTCAGCTCAGTGCACTGAGTGGAGGCGACCAGTCAGCTCAGTGCACTCTGAGTGGAGGCGACCAGTCAGCTCAGTGCACTGAGTGGAGGCGACCAGTCAGCTCAGTGGACTCTGAGTGGAGGCGAACAGTCAGCTCAGTGGACTGTGAGTGGAGGCGAACAGTCAGCTCAGTGGACTCTGAGTGGAGGCGACCAGTCAGCTCAGTGGACTCTGAGTGGAGGCGAACAGTCAGCTCAGTGGACTGTGAGTGGAGGCGAACAGTCAGCTCAGTGGACTGTGAGTGGAGGCGACCAGTCAGCTCAGTGGACTCTGAGTGGAGGCGACCAGTCAGCTCAGTGCACTCTGAGTGGAGGCGACCAGTCAGCTCAGTGGACTGTGAGTGGAGGCGAACAGTCAGCTCAGTGGACTCTGAGTGGAGGCGACCAGTCAGCTCAGTGCACTCTGAGTGGAGGCGACCAGTCAGCTTAGTGGAAGGGCTGGTCTAGTGGACACAGTGGGGCTCTGTACCAGGACAGCAACTTGCATTGCAATGAGTGAGCTGTCGCTTAAGCGGTGATATTATCTAGCAAATGGGCAGTAAAGGAAGGACGACTTAAGGATGTGGCTGTGTTTAAGGACAACACAGAATAATCTGAAATGGTTCAAACAAGAAGTACTCACTGGATATCATTAGCTACTGAAGTTCTAGTAATATTCTTGATGTTCACGTCTTTGTTACAGAGTGGGAATTCATCAAAAGTAGTACAAACTTTAAACTCTTCCCAAAGTATCTTTTCTGCAAATCAGTTAATACTCAACAATAATAAAAATGGTTGCTACTACTGGTTACCACCAGGGCTGAAGAAATTTAAAAACTAGAGGCATTCCCAGTTTGCTTGCCAAACTTCAGAAACCTGAACGCCAGAACACACGTGCTAATTCAGAAGGAAAAGGTTCTTCCTAAAAACCTCAACAGCACTCTCCCACAGAAGGCTCCCCAGAGTGGCTTGAGGTCCCCTACCAAGGACCTCAGTCTTTACCGTATCCACCTAACAAACACCCTGCATGACTCCAAAGTAGGCCCGGAACACCAGCAGTTCAATGCACACAAGGGAGCTGAGAGACTCTGCGTAACTAAAAAGGAACTATATTGAAATTGAAAATGTTGCTGTACTCATGTTTACTTATAAACAATCTGATTTGAGAAATTTTAAAATACCATAATTCTACTATATGTATCAGCAGTGTGACATCAAAGTATATAAAGTGCCACGGAGATAATTTCTGGGAGAGGAGCAAAACAGAGAATTCTCCTGAGAAGACCTGTGGGATGTACAGCCCTCAAAATCCAGAAGCATCGTAACCTCGGAAAGAAGAAATTATTTACAACTCAAGTTTCTGCAACATGATTCAAGGAACATTCTCCCCGTATGAATTATAACACTTGATGAATGAAACCAAAATCAAACTGTAGAAATCTAGAATATGGGTTAAAAGACAACCATATATCACATAAAATCCACACTGAGTATACCAAAACTACTGACTATATGTTTACAACCTAATTAATGGGTAGAACTCTCACGACAAGCAGTAATGCTACATTTGGTGTGTGAATCACTCAACATTCGCCTCATTCAAATATGTTAATTTACAGACCACGTTTTGTGCCCACGTCAGGTATCTTGATAGGTTAGCAAAACACAGGGGTTTCATTACGTCCAAAGAACTAAGTACTGAAAATAAACAATACTTTCACACCAAACATCACAGGGTCACTATTACCAGAGAAAACAACACAGCTGAGAAGACTCCACATCAGAGCAGAACTGAAGAATCAGTACAATAGTCAGAAAGCACTCTCCAAATTAAAGAGAAACCTGGCTTCCACGTCTGGCAGCGTGGCACATCACACGTTAGCAAACTTAATCCTGCAGTGTGGCCTGGCACGTGAGATGCCAACAAACTTCTGAAATGCACTTTTAAAAATCCATCGTGACCAATTTGGATTTATTTCAGGGATATACAGTTGGCTCAATACAAGAAAATCTAATAAAATTCACTAGGTTAAGAGATCAAAGAAGCAAAAACATCTCTCAGATGATGGGAGGAAAAAGGATTTGATAAACCTCCACAACCATTCATGATTTTTTTTTTTTTTTTTTTTTGAGACGGAGTCTCGCTGTGTTGCCCAGGCTGGAGTGCAGTGGCGCGATCTTGGCTCACTGCAAGCTCCGCCTCCCGGGTTCACGCCATTCTCCTGCCTCAGCCTCCGGAGTAGCTGGGACTACAGGCGCCCGCCACCTCGCCTGGCTAATTTTTTGCATTTTTACTAAAGACGGGGTTTCACCGTGTTAGCCAGGATGGTCTCGATCTCCTGACCTCGTGATCCGCCCGCCTCAGCCTCCCAAAGTGCTGGGATTACAGGCGTGAGCCACCGCACCCGGCCAACCATTCATGATTTTAAAAATAAGAGCAAGGCACCCTCCTTAACACAGTAAAGATTAAAACCACAAGTCAGTGTTTAAAGTGTTACAAGACTTCCCTTTAAAATCGGCAGTGCGACCAGGATGTTTGCTTTCGCCACTAGGATGAGTACATGAAGGTTTAGAGAAAATTGAGTTTGTAATGGGCAAAAATTAGAAAGAACTCCAGTGTCCGTCAACTGGTGCACAGACACACACACTGTGGTGTGGCCATCCGGGAACACTACTCAGCAGGAAAAGGCAATGAACTACTGATACTTGCAACAGCAGGCACGAACCTCAAAAACACGATGCCAAGTAAAAGAAGGCACAGACTGAAGTCTACAGTTTGCACGATTCTATTTATATGAAATTCTACAAAAAAGCAGAACTCTATTGACAGAAAGAAGATCAGCAGTTGTCAAGGGCAACGGTGGGGAGAGGAGACTGACACAAAGGGACAGGGAACCTCGCGGAGTGACGGAAATGTTCTGTATCACATATTAGGGGGTTGGTACACACCTACAAACACAGCTGTCAAGCCAGGCGCGGTTACTCACACCTGTAACCCCAGCACTTTGGGAGGCCGAGGCGGGTGGATCTCGAGATCAGGAGTTCAAGACCGGCCTGACCAAGATGGTGAAACCTCGTCTCTACTGAAAATACAAAAATTAGCTGGACATGGTGGTGGATGCCTGTAATTCCAGCTACTCGGGAGGCTGAGGCAGGAGAATTGCTTAAACCCAGGAGGCGGAGGTTGCAGTAAGCGGAGATCGCGCCACTGCACTCCAGCAGCCTAGGCAACAGAGCAAGGCTCCGTCTCAAAACAAAGAAACAGGCCGGGCACGGTGGCGCAAGCCTGTAATCCCAGCACTTTGGGAGGCCGAGACGGGTGGATCACGAGGTCAGGAGATCGAGACCATCCTGGCTAACACAGTGAAACCCCGTCTCTACTAAAAAATACAAAAAAAAAAAACTAGCCGGGCGAGGTGGCGGCGCCTGTAGTCCCAGTTACTCGGGAGGCTGAGGCAGGAGAATGGCGTGAACCCGGGGGGCGGAGCTTGCAGTGAGCCGAGATCGCGCCACTGCACTCCAACCTGGGCGACAGAGCGAGACTCCGTCTCAAAAAAAAAAAAGAAACAAGCAAACAAAGAAAAAAAAGAAACTCACAGCTGTCAAAACATCCAATTATAAACCTAAAATAGGTGGATTTTATTAGACCTCGATAAAGCTGACCAGAGGGAGAGAAAGAGAAAGGGAAGGAGAAAAGGAGGAAGAGAAGGAAAGTAGCAACTGATCAACGTGGACCCGACCATCACCTGTGGAACGGATAAGTCAATGTTTCCATAGATGCAGGGGGCTGGAGGGATGCTTACGGAATAAATCCTTCTTCCTACTAGAAGCCCAAACTTTAGGGGAGCACACAACCAAAAAAACCAAAGTTACATTTTCCCTGATCCATACAGCTAAGCACACAACCGTGTCACGTCGGATGACAGGCTAAGTCACAGCCAGTAAGAAACAAGCCGAAGTGCTACGAGCAGCTGCTGGGACACACGTTTAAAGTGGGGGTACGGCCTTCTCTACCCATGCCTATGAGCCCTGCCAGTGGAAGGCAAACGTGATGAAGAGTGAGTGCTAGGCCAGCCGCCCTGGACCACGAGGTCAAAGACAAGCACACAGAGGAACAAACAATTTGCTGACAACGACCTCGTACTGGAGACAGTAATCGAGTTCTGTCCTGTGAAAGCACCATAATTAGGGATTTGCCATCACTGCAGATGTATTCAGATCTAACCTCTACAATGCCAGAAACCATAACTCAATGTTTTCTACTGGCCAACACAAGATAAACTTTTTTTTTGAGACAAAGTACTGCTCTGTCACCCAGGCTGGACTGCAGTGGCACCACCTCGGCTCACTGCAGCCTCCACCTCCTGGGTTCCAGCAATTCTCTTGCCTCAGCCTCCCAAGTAGCTGGGACTACAGGTACACCCCACCACGCCTGGCTAATTTTTTAATTTTTCATAAAGACAAGGTTTCGCCATGTTAGCCAGGCTGGTCTTGAACTCCTGACCTCAGGTGATCTGCTTGCCTTGGCCTCTCAAAGTGCTGGGATTACAGGCGTGAGTCACCACGCCCGGCCAAGACAAACATTTCAATACTTTCCTAAAGCCCCTTGCTTATCATTCAGTTTCCCCACACACACAAGGCTGTGCTCAGGTTACCCCCTCTTCACACTCTGCCAGCCTGCAGGAGCCTGGCTCTCCCAGAAGCTCATCTACCCTCCAAGTTGATCCACTCTGCCAAGCCTTGCTGAGCTGGGACCTGGAGAGGATCAGCATCCCCCAGGGGGAGCACGTGGGAGCCGAGCAAGACCCACTGCAGAGGGCGTGAAAGGAAACTGAATCTTGAAATCTCAAACTCATTGAGCCAAAGGGAAAAGTCAAGCTGGGAACTGGGCGATGCAAACCTGCCTTCCCCTTTTGGTTCCAAAATAAGAAGGCTACACGATGAAGCTACACACCTCCCCACTATTTTGCCCACAAGGAAATTCCTAGTGAGCTGTAAGACCTTTTAAGGTGCTTCTGCAAACATTTCAGCACGGCAGTGTAAATGGACAGCTCATGTTTACAGGCGCAGTCTCCGCCGGCCCACCAGACACAAATGCATATCTGATTGTTCCCCGGCCCCATTGTGTCTAGGTTATCTTAGGTAGCACGCAGACTCCCTGCATCTTCCCTCCGCTCCATTTGTCTATGTCATTTTACGTTTAAAAAAAAAAAAAAAATGCAGATTCACTGAGCCAGACAAAGGCATGAATGACTGTTTTTCTCTATCTCCCTCCTACATGAAAATTGTGCACTTCTCAATATCCGGCCCTGTCCCCTTCAAATTTGGAGCCCTGAAAATCATCGTCAGAGAAAACACAGACCTGAATCCCAGGCGTGCTTCCTTAACTTTGGCAAACAAACCTCCTAAAATGATGGAGAGTTGTCTCATCATTTTTTCTCAATTGACAGGGGAAGCTTTCCAAACCAACAGCTCGAGGCCCACAGGGGTCAGAGACAAGAGGACCAATTGCCAATTGCTACCACTAGCAGTGACTCACGGTCCACACTCTGAGACCAAGGGGCCTGAGAGGTCAGCAGTACAAAGAATGTGGCAAGTGGTAGGAAAAAATAAATAAGAATAAACCAAAGATCCTGTGGCAGGCTCTATTTCCCATTTTTAAAATCATAAGTAAAAAGGAGGCTATAATAAATTATTTCATTTTCCAGGTATGATAAGCACAATTACTAAAAAGGACAATCAAAGAGAAGCGTCTCATAATGACTCCTTCTGCTGGATACTAATTTTCTCTTTTTGTATTCTACAATCTATAAGTACTTTTGCTTTAACAATCCTGAGTTGTTTTTTTTTTTAAGATTTACTGCACAGACAAGAAATGTCAAAGTTTAAAAGTGCATTTACTGAAGCAATCAACATGCAAAACAAAATATTTCAAACAATAAAAAAATTCAGCTTTAAAGAGATAACATTTACTATAACAAGAAAAAATGTGATAACTAAGAATAAATCTAATAAAACATGTGAGGCAGGAGAATAGGGTCTGGAGGCAGGTAACCTAAGGCCAATTCACACTAGCTTCCTAGAATTTAAAAAAAAAAAAAAAAAAAAAAAACTTTCCATGCCCAGGTAACAAAAGGACCAGAGGCTACTCCCTTCACAATCCACCCTTTTTCTGCGTGGCAGATGAAATACTGAAAGTACCTCTGATTGGTCCCAGGCCAAGTCTTCATCTGCATAGAAGTGTAACTTTGTGACTTCAGCCTCCGATTCGTCACTTTCTGCAACCAATCAGATGTTTGCATAGGGTGTTTTATAACTTCACTTCAGCCTCTCATTGGTCGCTTTCTGCAACCAATCAGACTGATCGTGGGCCACTACTTCATTTACATAGGGTGTACACCAAGTAACCAATGGGAAACCTCTAGAGGGTATTTAAACCCCAGAAAATTCAGCTACCAGGCCCTTGAGCTGCTTGCTCAGGTCCACTACTTACTGGGGAGTGTGTTTTCATTTTCAGTAACTCTCTGCTTTTGTTGCTTCATTCTTTCCTTGCTTTGTTTGTGCATTTTGTCCAATTCTTTATTCAAAGCATCAAGAACCTGGACACCCTCCATTGGTAGGTAACACATGTACAAGGCCCTTCATGGGGAAAATTCAAAAGCTTCACTGAAAAGCATTAAAAATGACTTTTAAAAGAGGAACAAGCACGTTCACGAAAATAAATATTTAATTTCATAAAGCTATCCATTCTCCCAAACTGAAAATTGTCTTTTCTGACCCCTAACTTTCCATGCAACAGAAAGATTCCATGCAATTCCAGACATAAACCAAACAGACCTGAAAAACAAAAACCAAGTGAAAGACCTTGGCAAACTGACTCTGAGATGTGTGTGGAAGAGCAAGGGGTGGCACTGGCCATCCATGGTGAAAAGGAAACTACTGGGCAGTGTGCGCCCCCACCAGGTAGGAGGACTTCATGAAGTTAAATTACTTGCAAGGTGCAATATGAAGGGAAGACTCCCTAAATACTGGGACCAAAAACAAAAAACACACAACACAGATCTATATGAATGTGGCAGTGACAGAAAACAGGAGTGACATCTCAAATGCGGGAGACGAGCTAGACCCAACAACAGTATGGGGCCTGCCGCTGTCCCAGGAGGAAATTAAACAGATTCCTACCTCCCATCACACAGCCATCAACTGCAGATGAACTGAACACGGAGGCATGAAAAGCAAAACTTTTGGATGAAAATCTGGGCAGACACCTTCATGTGTAGAAAAAGGTTCCTCAGATAAAGCGCGAACCAGTGCTCACCAAAAGAGACTGTGAAGTTCAACCACACTAAAGCTAACAACTTCTGATCATCAAGATCCACCAGGAAAAAAGGAAGAGAAAAGCTGCAGGGGGCAGAAGATCTTTGCAACATACAAACTGACAAAGAATCAGAATTCTTACCATGTAAAGATCAACAACTCATGAAAGAGTGAATCAACAAACCAAAAGAAAAATGGGCAAAAGGCAGGAACATTTTACAGAAGGGGGAAGACAGAAGACATCCGTAAATATACAGAGATGCTTAACTCCAAGAGTAACCAGAGAAACGAACGTGAGGACTCCAGTAGGAATATCCACCAGAGCAACAAAAACAAGAAGTCCGCAGCATGAAGAACTGGCAAGGAAGTGCAGCGCACGGAGGGAACGCTCACACGCTGCAGAGGGGAGATGCATTGGTAGAGGCCGTCTGGGAAGTGTGTGGACATTATCTTGAAGGTACAACAGGCACACACCACACCCAGTGATGCAATCATTGTACTGCTTTGTAAACGCCTTAGAGAAATCTTGCCTGTGGGCACCTGCATAAACGTATGTGAAGGCTCCAGATAACACCCTTCCTAACAGCAAAACATCAGAAACAACTCAAATGTCCAACAGGAAGAAGGCGAAGGACAGTGTGGAATATTTAAATAACAAACCATTATACAACTAGATACAACAGATTCGCTGAATCTTAGAAAACAATGAGAGGTCGGGCGCCGTCGCTCACACCTATAATCCCAGCATTTTAGGAGGCCAAGGAGGGCAGAGTACTTGAGATCAGGAGTTCCGAGACCAGCATGGCCAACACAGCAAATCCCCATCTCTACAGAAAATACAAAAATTAGTCGGGTATGGTGGTGGGTGCCTGTAATCCCAGCCCAGGGAGGCTGAGGCAAAAGAATCACCTGAACCCAGGAGGTGGAGGTTGCAGTGAGCTGAGATCACACCACAGCACTCCAGCCTGCGAGACAGAGCAAGCCTCTGTCTCTAAATAAATAGAGGAAAAAAACAAGAGGCAGAGACCAGACTACACAAAGAGTGATGCAGCTCCAAAAGACCCAAATTAAATGAACACATTGTGTTCCTAATGTCCCATGAATGAAAGTCACAAAGAATCGAAAACATAAAAGGCAAGAAAGCGTCATCCAGGAAGGGGGCTGCAGGGGGTGGGGGATACATAAGCAGCCTCAGTGCTCTGGGTCAGGCCTGAGGTCATGGCCATGTGTGTCGCTGGGCAGCACTGGGGGGTTCTGGTTCCTCAATATGGTGGTGGATCATGAGTGCACACATCCACACATGTGTGTATTATATACATTGTTTGCTGTGTGTCAATATTATACAGTAAAAACATTGAAAGAACAAATAAGATTCCTGTCAGCAACTGTGTCCACAAGGGCCAGATGCACCGGCAGTTCGCCACAGCAACCTTGCTTCTGGGTGAACCACCTCCAGCTGCACCCACTGTCTGGTTAGCACAGGCGGCATCAGCCACTCCCAAGAAGGGGAACTGCCCCACGGCAAGAGCGTCTTACCTCCGTCACCTTGGGCTGCAGAATCAACGCTTCAGGGCTCATGCGAGGGATGTCTATGTGGATCTGGAGAAGCAGGAGAAACAGACATTTATGTTACGTGACAACAAACATCATTACAAGCATTATGATTAAAACCGCAACACTGAGGGAAGTCCTTCCCCTGCCTCTACCCTGCTCTCTCCTTGAGGATTCTTGTTCTCTGTGTTACCGCCGTCTCCCCTGAAGGAGGCACCAATATTCTCTCCGAACAGCTTGCCCAGTCCTAGGCAACAGGCTTGCTTAACACTGACCCCATCCAGCAGCCATTGCGGCGTGATGAGGAACAGAGCAGGCCTCGGCCGCTTAGTACATCAGCCACAGCAATTAGTAAACATCGATTTTCAGCCTCTGACACAGAGAGCAATTCAAGTACATCAATAGTTCACACGTTTTCGGCTGTGACAGCTTCTTCTTGGACAGAGGCCACATTTTTCTCCACTTTATGAAGTCCTGGGGGAATCGAGAACATTTTTCAAAGGAAGCATTTGAAAGCCTCTGTTAGTGTCGGCTGGTTCCTGCTTGGCCACCATCTGACATGAGAGTCATAATAAAGTCCCCAACACTGCAGAGGGGGACACTTGTGGCTTCAAGAAGCAACCAAACGAGAGTGTTGTGAGCTTGGGCTGGCATCACAGGCTGGCTCCCAGCATCCCACGTGAACATCTCACACCAGCCCACGCTCCCGTTTATCCAGGACAATGGCGCCAATGGGCTGAGGGAAGACAGGCAAACTTTAATGCCAAGGGAGATGCTACGATTGCGTTTCATTTCACCCCATCCTTGCACATCTCCACAGAGGACTCTAACACCCAGGAGGCTGGGACACCGTCACTCTGCCACTTATCACACTGTGGCCAGGCCTCACTTTCCTTGTCTACAAAATGCCTGCTCCAAGTATCTCAAAAGGTTACTGGTGAACATCAAGTAAGACTGTGAGTCAACACCCAAATGGAATAAGCTGAGGTGCACACACATCTGTGATGCGTGCCAAAGGAGGCCTGCCAGCAGCAGCGCTGCCGAGGAGGAGGAGGAAGGGGAGGAAGAGCAGGAGGAAGGGGAGGAAGAACAGGAGGAGGAGGAAGGGGAGGAGGAGGAAGGGGAGGAGGAGGAAGGGGAGGAGGAGGAAGGGGAAGAAGAGCAGGAGGTGGAGGAGGACGAGAAGGAGGAGGCAGAAGCAGCACTACTCTATCCAGACAGGCAGGGCCAAAGGACTGCAGCTGGCCCCATGCAGGAGTCCAGGTGCCAGCAGGGACAAGGGCCCAGGTCTCTTGTCAGGGTGTCCTGGAGGCCTAACTGCTCTCCCATACAGTTACACTTGTGTGGACACACATCTGTCCTGGCATGAGCAGCGTAAACTCCTGCAGGGCATGAACCAGGTCTGAGCCACCTCTGCATGACCAGGGCCAGCACAGCCCCCCTTACAAAGGAGCACCTGTCACGCATTTATTAAGCAGACGAGGCAGCGCCCACCAGACCCAACCCCTGCCATCATCCTCACTGTCAGGAGAGGCTCCAACGTTAGACAGGCGGTCCTCCACAAGGCTGGGCACGTGGGGCTCTATGCATCCCTCCTTCCATGCCACCAGCCTCCCATCATACACAGAACTGGGCAAGTCAGAAAAAGGCCACAAGAGAGCTGACTGAGGGAGGAACAGACAGACCAGATGAACATTTAACTCTGACTCCATGTGGCTCTGACATAACATCTTCAGCAGAAGAGTGAGCACATAAAAATCAAATGAAGAAAGGATGGAAAGCGAGTGGGGACCCTGCTGAGACCACCCCCATCCTGCTCCCTCCACCAGTGTGCAGGGGCAGCACTGCCCACTGCGGGTCAGACAACTAGTCGGGCTCAGTCCACAGGTCAAACGCCTAAGTGGATGTAAAGGAGAAACCAGGGTCTCCAAACCCCCATTGGGCCCAGCTCTGCCTGAAATGGCAATGGCGAGAACGCAGAAGGCACAGTTCCAAGAGGCCTCAAAGCATCAGGCAGACAGGAAAAACCACCACGTTGCCGCATGCATGTCTCATCTGTATTAATGTAGAAATAGTCTGGGAATTCACAATAATCTGGAATCTTTTTATTACCTATCACAGTAACTAAATAAAGATGTATGCAACCTGTTTGTAATTAACTTTCTCTTCAAAAACTCATAACAGAATTCTGCTTGGTAAAACTCGCAGATAGATGCTAGTGTCATCCTTTTGAAATCTTTTCTGAAATTAAAATGCATTAAAAAACAGATTCAAAATAATGCCAAATTTATCAATTTCCTAAAACCAGTGGAGTGGCAAAGGAGGCCAGGTAAGCTAATATTTCCTTAAGCCAATCCAAAGTAATCTGTGTATCAAATCCGTTTCCCAGAGTAACTGGGTGGCGGCCCAGTGAGGCCCAGGGGCCCTGGTGTGAGACAGAAGGCAAGACGGGCCATGGGCAGCTCCAGCCTGGAAGGAAATGGAGGTGGCCGCTTTGCCACAGCCTCACTCCTAAGTCACTTTTCCTCCTGCAGCCCTGTGTCCCATCCGTCTTGGAAGATGCTGTCCAGGAAGGCATTTAACTTAAAGAATCTTTGATTACGTAACAGAGGTAAGGTGTATATTTGGCCTTTTTTTTTTTTTTTTTTTTTTTTTTTAAAAAAAAAGATAAAACCAACTACCAAAGAGCTGTGGCTATCCCACGTCTGAGAGAGAAAACGTGGCAAAGCTCCTTCACCTAGAAGCAGGGTTTGCAGAGGGAAACACCCCTGCCGTGATCAGGAAACCCAGAAGCTGATTTCAGAGAGCTAAGACAATGATGCCAATTAAGAGCTACCATTTTGACCTTTCACATATTACAAAGAGAGTGAGAACTATAAAGTCCTCAAAGAGCTATTCTAACGCAAATTCTGAGTGTAGTGTGAATCATAAATCAATTTTAAGTATTTTCCCATTATGTACATCATCTGTCAACTGACTATTTAAGAAACCATCATTAGACACACTTTATATTAAACTAAATCGCAAAATGGTAACTTGGCTACACCTTCTGCTATGGTCTGAAGTGTGTCCCCTGCAAAACGAAGCTGATGAACACACCTTTCCTGGGCTGGTATCACATCCCTAACCGGACCAAAGAGCCCAGCGCCAGTGAGGTCCCAAGCAACCTCTCCGTCCCCGTGCCATCCAGCTAAATGCCTGGGCTGGGCCTTTAGGAATGGCCTTTGATCACCAGACAGCAGCTCACTGTGATACAAACTCCCACCCTCACACCAAGGCTGGCCTCAGGAATCCAAGGCATTTATTTTGTAACCTCAATTTAAAATACTCTTTTTCCTCTTGTAGAGGGAACTGAAGACAAGCAAGATAGTACTATCAGAGGAAATTTGCCATTATTTGTTTTAAAATGTACTTATTAGAAAATAAAACTCTGGGAGCTAATCAGGGACCTGCATCTTTAACTCTGACCAACTCCACATGGTTTTCATAAAACATTTCCTCCTATAAATCACACCAAAGCAAAGTACTTCAGGCAACATACGAAAAAGAGAAAGGATCCCCACCTGCCTGTATGTGTCCTGGTGAACTTCGTCATTCCTAGAATCGTAATAGTGCTCAATAAATGCAAAATATTCTTTTTGTTTTCTCTGGAGAGTGGCTGGTCTCCGGTCTACATTGGCAGGAAGGTAACCCTGGGTGAGAAATAAAAAAAACAAAAAATATACATGGTTAGAGCTAATTCATGGAGTCCCTGTTAGAAGTGAGAAATAAAAAGGCTTGCATCCTACCTGAGCTTGGCATTCTGAAATCTGACACCGAGAGGAGCACAAATTGGGAAAAAAGAAACACACACAGAGAAGTTCAGCCAGCTCAACACAACACAAGCACCACTCCCGACAGCACTTAGGAAGGGGCCCGGGCTTGCGTCCCCAGCCTCCCAGTGCAGGCCCTCTCCACTCAGCCAGACAAGAGTCCCACAGGCTCTGCAGCAGGTGGGCCCAAGGTTCTTCTACAGCAGGGCTGCAAGATTAAACAAGCCCTTCTCTAGAGGTCTCATACACCAGAAAGGATTCCAAAGTCTGAACAGTCTAACAGCAACCACGCGTACACACACACACATATATGTATACATGCATGTACATACGTGTGTATGTACTGTCACTTATGCAAATGTGCCATCTTCAAAGACTCATGGGCCTCTGGCAGCCACAGCACCAGTACGTAAAGGGGACCTGAAGTCAGAAAGGGCCAGGCAGCACAAGGAGGTCATGAAGAGCCTGATTCCTGGGCCAGACTGCCCGGGATTTCATGTTTTCTGTTGCCTTATTTCTACTTTTTAACTTGACATTATTGACAATATATAGTTGTCCCTAAGTATGGGAATTTTGGAATACCAAAATTCTTAGCTACGCAAGACTCTTATATAAAATGTTGCAGTATTTGCGTGTAAACTATGCTCATCTGCCTGAATACATAATCTCTAGATGACTTATGACACCTGACACAAGGTAAATGCTATGTAAGCAATTGTTATAATACTGTTGTTTTTATTTATATTATCTTTTGTTGCACTGTTTTTTTTTTTTTTTTTTTTTTTTAGACAGAGTCTCGCTCTGTCACCAGGCTGGAGTGCAATGGCATGATCTTGGTTCCCCACAACCTCCGCCTCCCAGGTTCAAGTGATTCTCCTGCCTCAGCCTCCCGAGTAGCTGGGATTACAGGCACCCACCACTACGCCCAGCTATTTTTTGTATTTTTAGTAGAGACAGGTTTTCATCATGTTGTCCAGGATAGTCTCGATCTCTTGACCTCGTTATTCACCTGCCTCGGCCTCCCAAAGTGCTGGGACTACAGGCGTGAGCCACCACGCCCGGCATTTTTTTTCCAAGTATGTTCGATGCACAATTGGTTGAATCTGCGGATGCAAAATCCCCAGATATAAATGGCCAATTCTAATTTATAAAATAAGATGCGCCCATTTTAAGCAATCAGTTTGGTGGCTTTTGACGAGGGCTTCCAGCTATATAACTACTACTCCAAGGAAGATACACACTTCCATCCCCCGCCCCCATAGACTTCCCAGTACCCTCTGCAATCCACCCCAACCCTGGCCGGGGAGGCGCTCACCTCCTCACTGTGCATGGCTGAGGCTGCCCTAGGACTCCCCAGAAATGCAGTCACTCAGGACCTGCGCTTTGTGTGCGCTTTTCCTTCACGCGACAGCACGGCGCCTTCCGAGACGGATCCAAGTTACATGAATCAGCTGTGGTTTCCTTTTTCTAGCTGTGTCCCTTGGACGGATCCGCCAGTTTGTTAAAGATTCACCTGTCAATGAGCATTTGGGTTGTTTCCAGTTTGGGGTTTGTTACATTCCTGAACAGGATTTTCGTGGGCATACGCTTTGGGTTTTCATGGTTAAATACCTAGGAGTCGAGTTACTGAGCCATAACACTGGGATATGCTTAGTTTTCTAAGAAACTGCGAGCTCTTTTCCAAAGAAATTACTCCACTTTACATTCTCACCAGCAATGTATGAGAATTCCAGATGCTACATAGCCTTCCCAACACTTGGTATTGTGAATCCAACTATCAGCCATGCTTTGGGTGTGGTTTTAATTTCGTTTCCATCATGATTAATGATAAAGAAGAGATACTTCATGAAGCCATCGCATCTCTTCTTTAGCGAAGTATCTGTTCAAATCTTTGGCCCAGCTTTTACCCAGTTTGTGTGTCATCTTATTACTGAGCTTGATGAGCTCTGTACACACTCTAGATACAAATCTCTCTTTCCTTTGTATGTACTGTCATTCCTCTCCCTAGTCTATGGCTTGCTTTTATGTCTCAAACAGATAAGCTCTTAAAGTTTCATGAAGTCCAGTTGATAGTTTTTCTTTTATAATTAGTGTTCTTGTATCTCATCTAAAAAAGATTACGCCTGTAATCCCAGCACTTTGGGAGGCTGAGGCGGGCAGATCACAAGGTCAGGAGTTCGAGACCAGCCTGGCCATTATGGTGAAATCCGTCTCTACCAAAAACCAGCCAGTTTTTAGTAGAAATCCGTCTCTACTAAAAACCAGTCTCTACTAGCCAGGTGTGGTGATGCGTGCCTGTAATCCCAGGTACTCAGGAGGCTGTGGCAGGAGAATCACTTGAACCCGGGAGAGGGAAGTTACAGTGAGCCGAGATCACGCCACTGCACTACAGCCTGGGCGACAGAGCAAGACTCCGTCTCAAAAAAAAAAGAAACAGTTTTTCTCCTTGTTTTTTTTCTGGCAGTCTTACTGCTGTGCCTGGCCGCGTCTTTCTCATCCCTCAAGTGTCTCCAGTGGTCACTTCTCCCATGAGGTCTGACCAGGCTCCTGGTCAGTAGTCACTTTTCCCACAAGGCAGGGCTGGTCATCCAGCACTCCAGCAGCACCTAGGAGGAAGTTCATTCAGGACCAGCCCCTCATGGTGCCAACCAGATAGCGGGCACACAAGCTTTCACTGGGTGAATCACATATGAACGAGTGACTGCATGAACAAATACATCCCGGATGGCGCTTTCTGCTTTGAAAGTGCTTCCACATCTGTGGTAGACATCACTGTGGTAGCCACTGAACAACTACTCATCCTTGCTGGAACAGAGCCCTGAAGCTGCTCTGGGAGCCATATCTCCCTCTGCCCCACCCTTGCGGTCCAGATGAGGAGCCTCTTCCTTCAGGAGAGGTCTCCACCGGGCTAAGCTACATGGCTAAGCCATCCTCCAGTCACCATGACTGACAGTTCGGGGGTGGAGAGGTGGCCCAACACGGGGATAGGAGCCAAGCCAGGGCTTTCCTTGGCTGCTGCTGTGAACAAAAGTGAATGTGGCAAGTGTGGAGTTGCAGCGGCCACCCTCTGACGGGAGGGGAGAATCACAACCTGCAGGTCCATCAGGAAAAGCTGACCTGAAGGAGAGCGGGACTCAGAGAGTCCAGGCCTCGAGCAGGAAGCCAGACTTCAGCTGTGTGAGCACTGGCCTGCCTTCTATTCTCAAGTTTCCACTGGCCTCTATTCTACATTATAAATTACACGCAGGCACACTCGTGTTAACACATTAGGATCACACCACTGAAGCTTCTTTTTAATAAATGCTTACTGAAGTACAGCGTTCTTATATAAAGGCGTACCCCAAAATCGTGTGTGAATTATCACAAACTGAACACACCTGTCAACACCACCCAGGTAAAAGCCAGACCATCACCGTCTTAGCAGGCTTCTCAGTCACCGTCCCTTACCTCCTCCCCTCCTAAGTGGCATTTTTTCTGTCTGGCTGTTTGCATTCAGCGTTACACTTGAAAACTCATTCACATTATAACGCGTCACAGTAGTTCCTTCCTCCACTGCTGCGTAACACGGCCGTGTATGAAATCCATTCTGTTAACACACATTTGTGCTGTTTCCAGTTTTTGCTTTAAAATGTCTTGAAGCTCCCTTTTACGGTACACGCTATGCATTTCTGTTAAGTGTATATCTGGGAGTGGGCCTGCTAGGTTTGCATACCTCTGAAAGACTTTGCTAAAGGATTTTCAAAGTGATTCTACTCCCGTCAGAAGTGTATGCAAATTCCCAACGTCCTACATCCTTGCCAACACTTGACACTGTGGAACCTTTTCGCATCAGCCTTGCAGATGGCTCTGCAGTGGTAGCTATCAAGCTCCATTTCGTTTTCATCTGAATTTCCCAGGAGACAATGGATGCCGTTGGGTGTCTGCATCTGTGAAGTGTGAGGACAGATGTATTAGTCTCTCCTATGAGGCCCTCTGCCTCCTCCTTTCTGACTCACAGGCGTTCATATCCAGATAGTACACATGCGAGCCCTGCTGTAAACAGCCTCCTTCTGTGACTTGCCTTTTCACCCTATTAATGACGTCTTTAATGAAGAGAAGTGCCTAACTTTAACGTAGCCCAGTTTATGAATCTTTTATGACTGGTCCTTTCCCTTTAAAATCATGACCATACTCCCACTGTCATGAAGTCCTGTTCTACAACAGGAATCAGCAAACTAAGGCCCATCACCTATTTGTGTAAATAAAATGTTGCTGGACAGGGCACAGCCCATCTGTGCATGTGCTATGTGTGGCTGCTTTTGCCCTATCCCAGCAGAGTGGAGTGGCTACAAGAGACCACACGGTCCACAGGCTCAAATATTTACTCTCTAGGCCTTTACAGAAAACATTTGCCCACCCTGTTCTAAAACATCCATCTGGAAGGCGACACTGGCTTCCACCATACGCATTTCTATGTCACCTTTCCCCAGTTTGTGAGTATTTTGATTATTTCTAATTGTCCAGTATTCTAAAACATACATCAGCTAACAATGTCAATTACTTCCTGAAGTAAACTTCCTACAGTGAACTTTTAGCTCAGAGGAATACCGGATACCTTCAAGGTTCATCATGCGTGATTTCCAAGTAGCCCTGGCAGATAGGGCTGTGGGTCACAACCCAACAGCCTGGTCACACGCGTGTCAAACGCATCCCCAACCCAATGGGAGGAGGTGCCTGAAGGGAGAACACTCTCTCCAGAAAACGATCGCTGGGTGAATTACAGTTTTCTGGAGAGGGGCACAGAACAGTCTAGCTGCCAAGATGCACTCCAGAGGGAGACACTCAGAGTCCTCGTGATGGAGCAAAGGTGTGGCCATTATTCCCACCTGGCCTCTATTTTCCCATAAAATGAGGCAATAGTAGTATTCCAAAGAGCGTATTGCTTTGCATGATTCTAACACTGACTGGCCAGGCGTGGTGGCTTACGCCTGTAATTCCAGCACTTTGGGAGGCCAAGGCGGGCACGAGGTCAGGAGATCGAAACCATCCTGGCTAACACGGTGAAACCCCATCTCTAATAAAAATACAAAAAATTAGCCAGGCATGGCGGCGGGTGCCTGTAGTCCCAGCTACTCGGGAGGTTGAGGCAGGAGAATGGTGTGAACCCGGGAGGCGGAGCATGCAGTGAGCCGAGATCGCGCCACTGCACTCCAGCCTGGGTGACAGAGCGAGACTTCGCCCCAAAAACAAAAACAAAAAAATTCTAACAATGACAAAAAGAATAACCAGCCCCGAGTATGCATGGAAGTGCCGGGCACAGTCCTGCAGTGCCTTCCGGGTGGTTAACGACCCCCGCACCTGAGCACCTCCAGAATCAGGCCTCTTTCACTGGGATGTGCTGGCGGATTGCCAGACGCAGAGCTCCTTCTGTTGGCTATCCAGCCCTGCCCCCAGTGATGGGAAGGCATAAAATTACAAGGCTGGGGTGACGGCCAGACCTGAGTGAAACCAGCTTCTACTTCAAGTTAACCCTCTCAGAGTCACGGGCTTCATCCAGACCTGTCTTCACCTCATTGTTATTTCAAGCCTGTCTGTCTCTTGGCAATAACAATTACAGAAGATTACTTATTTTTCTTTGTCCCAAAATTGCCATACCCGTAGGTGAACTAAGGAAGGGCTGGGTCCTCACCAGGTTTCGTGCTTCACACAGTGCTGCTTTAATCCCACTAATCACAGAAGGCCATTACTGTCCCTATCTGCAGACAAGGAGACAGGCTCAGGAAATGTGGTTAACATGCCCAGAGTCACACAGACACAAAGGCAAACTCAAGCCAAGCCCCAGCTCCTGACCTGGGGTCCCACACTGCTCAGGAGAGCGACCCCACACTGCTCAGGAGAGCCATGTCATCCCAAGACTCCAAAGACCTGGGGACAAATCCACAGGCTGAGAGCCACCCACAGATACACACACAACAACATTCATTCACCCAGCCCCAGCCACTCTCCCACCCGCTGCTCAGCCCTGGATACAGAGATGCTGAAGACTAGCCAGGCTCATGGGGGACTGTCCATCAGTGGGTGGACACAGACCCCACGGTCCTTTCTCTACACTCTGGCCACAGAGACCCTGTGAAAATCCCATCATTTTAACACCACCACCCCGAAAAACTTCCAATTGCTTCTAATCATGCTCAGCATAAAAGCCCAAGCCCTGCCTCGGCTGAAGGCTCCTGTGGGCCTGGCCCTTCCTACTTCTCTGACCAAGAGACTGACACTCATCGCTCACCGTGGCCCCTCCCACTTTTACTATGCTGCTTAAATATTCCTTAAATGCCACACCTCTTCTGCCTCAGTGCCTCTCTCTGAACGTACCGTTCCTCTGCTGGGACCAATTTCACCTAGAACAGGGTCAGCGAACTGACCACCAGCCAATCCTGCCCACCGACTTTGGTAAATAAAGTGTTATGGGAACACAGCTGTGTGACTTCCTTTATACGGATTCCCGGTGGCTGCTCTGGGCCACAATGGCAGAGCTGAGCTGCAACAGACCACAGGGGTCACCAAGCGCAGGCTGTTGACTGGCTGCCCTTTCGAGGACAGCCACTGTCCGCTGCTCTCAGTCTGTGCAGGGCCGGCAGTGCCTTTCCACAAGAGCACCCCCTTTCGGTCTCCACCTCCCTGGCTGCGGGAGGAGCCCACAGTACTGCTTCCTGTTACCTACTGTTCTCCCTCCTCATCACCTGTGTCTGGTGGGCACTACTCCCCGATGGGAAACACAGAGAGGGAACGGGTAAGCCCTCTCCAAAGCATGAACCAGACAGGAATGCACTCCCACGCGCCTGCACAGCTGCCTCCCAAGCTCCTCTAAGTCCTCACTCAAAGTCAGCTCCTCAGTGGCCCACCCTGACCGCTACCACCTACTTCAACAGCCCCTTCCCCTCCTCGGCCCTCACCATCCCACCAAGCTGATCCCAGGCCTTTCCCCACGCACTCCTCACCTTCCATAGCACATCACATCTACTTCTCGGTGTAATGTTTGTCTTCTCCCACCAAAATGTGAGGTCCACAAGGGTGGAATGTTCATCCGAGGGCTTGGAACGCTGTTTGCCCCAGAAGGGACCCTCAGTCCTTCCTCGCTGAGTGCACGAGTGATCACGACATGCAGTGATTCTGTCAGACCCAAAGGGGGCCACGGCCCTGACACGGGGAGAAAGACGCGTGCGCTCACTTGGGACAAGTAAGAACGAGCACACACTTCTGGGTTTGGTTTTGATAGTGGAGAAGACAGAGGTGGGGAGAGACAGAGCACGGAGGACACACGGAAATGTGTGCCGGTTGGCCCGGGGCAAGGTCAGAAACAGCCTGGCCAATGAAGCCGCGTGCAGCAGCCAGGAGAGAGAGGCCTGCGTGCCAGGTAAGGGGCCCAGCCTTCAACACAGGGCAGGGTGGGCCACCAGGGCTGGTCAGCAAGGCCGTGGTGTAGGCAGCCTGACATCAACTGCATTCAGTGGCCACAAACAGGGCTCTCAGAAACACTTCCCACTCCCCAAATTTTAAACTTAACTTGAAACACAAATTCTAAAAGGCAAGTACGTCATGATCGGAACACAGGCAATAAAAATGCTACGTGAGCTCCTGACACTCCCATCCCTACAGGAAAACACACATATGCAAGTTGAGGCCTTTCAATAATTAAGCAAGACTAGAAATTATGCAAATGAAATACATTCAAGTATGCAATGAATTTTAAATGACAGAACTACAGAAAACTTAATTGCTGTATTAGCATGCTATAAAAACACTAATCATAAATGTAAAACAATGCATGCACATACTTATATCTAAATTGTCCCGGTGATACCAAAATCAGATTGTTCCCTCCCACTGTGTTCATATGCAAACCTACCTCAAATATACTGCAGAAAGAAAAATAATACTGGAGCTTCACTCATCATTTTTAACCATTAGACTCACTAATGCAAATGTTCAATGTTTAATTAGTTTTTGTGCCATGTTTCTGAAATACTTACTTTTAAAAAAGCCAGAAATACGATTCTCGATAGCAGTAATTTTTTAAAAGTTACTACCCTGCTTGCATAAAATGTAAACATTAAGTAGTATTACTTGTGGCTGAACGGTATGTTCTAGACTAGATGTTAGTTTTTCAAAAAAGACAAGTCATGTTTCTCATCGTTCTTCATTGAAGTGGCACTGCCCACTCATCAATTAAAAATAAGGCTACTAGAATCATGTTAATTACAAATCATAAACACAATGAAAAAGAGTCATTAGTTTGCCAGACCCTGAAATAGGTTCCCATTCAAGCACAGCTTTGGTTATCTGCCTTTTTAAGTTGGACAAATGATAAATTCTCAATTCTGGGTGTAACTGTTAACCTCTGGATCCTGGACGGACTCTCGGACTGGGATAAACCCCTCCCATCCTACCCTACTCACCCGAGCCCTCCCAGATGACATGCTCATGGCTCTCAGCGAGTCTCACTCAGCCTCTCTCCTCCCACGCAGGCCTCCAATGCCCCAGGCCGGCCCTCCTGCCCAGGTTCCTCAGCCCAGGTGTGTGCTGCCTGCAGTGGCAGGCATAGCGCATGACCTTCAATGACCTGCTTCCTAGGTGCTCATGTATACCCCACCCTGTCCCACTGGAGCCTAAGTGTCCTAGAGCAGCTGTCTCCAACCCTGGGCACCCATGAGAACCCCCAAGACCCCAGGTAACAGGATTTCCTGAGCTCCCCAGGTGATACTAACATGTGACCAGAATGGAAACACACAGGTAAAGGGGGCAGGCCTGCACCTCCCGCACCCTCGCCTCCCATGCCCCGCCTAGCCACAGGGTGGCACTCTGTGGACTTCGTGGTTCGCAGCATGCCGGAGTCGGTCAACACCCTGGTGCCTGAGTCCACCCTAGAGATTCCAATTTGTTTCATGGGTCCGGACACAAGGATCGGGAAAAGCTCCCAGGAGAGTTGAATGGGAAGCCAGGGTTAAACCCTGGGATTCAGGGAATGATACGGAGGCATCCTTGATAGGAGAGACCCCTTCCCTGCTGAGTTCCCAGTCCCCACCATTGTCCCAGATGTTCTTGTAACCCCAGCACCTGCAGAGGGCCTGGCTGAGGGCAGACGTGTGAGCAACATGTGTTGACTCGGGGACGGGTGAGGCATCGTGCACTGTGCTCCCCAAATCTCTACTCTTACAGAAGGCCCAGAGCCATGGTGCAGCATGACTGCCTGGGGAGCTGGATGGCATCACCAACAAGCTGGATGGCATCAGTGCTCACCAACACAGGGCATGGAGCGCGGCAAATGCACAGCGAGCACTTGCTCCCGGAAAATGAACCAACACTTGCTCCCTGCTCTAGTTGTGAGAGTCCTCTTACCCCACCCCTGTAGCCTTTGACCCCTCAACTCCCTTCCCTGTTGCTTCCCAGTTCTTCCTGTCCCAGCTCTAGTCCCCTCCCAAGAGCCTGCCAGGAACAGCCTCCCCTTACAACAGCACTGCCCCTCCAAGCCAGACACTGGGCAAGAACAGCCTGGTCCCGGAGTTGCCTGCCCACACGCCTGTCCACAAGAACCTCTGAATGCATGGTCTGATGCAGGGCAAGCGCTCAGCCAGGGACATACACGGGGCAGCAGTGCACTGGGAGCACAGGAATAGGATCCTGAGAGAACGGGCTCCGTCTCCATGTGGCCTAGGTCTCTTGGGGCTGGAGAGGGTAAGAGAAAAAGACAGACCATCTACTGTCTGTTCTGCAGGCCCCAGGGGGACAACTTGGTCTTCTTCCCTGCCTGTTATTTCCCAGCACCGGACACGGTGCCTAAAACACAAAGTGCTCAATAAATACTAATGGATGAATAGAATGAATGAATAGAATGAATGGAATGAATGAATAGAATGGATGAAAGAATGAACCAACCAATGGCTCTTTCAAGGCTTTTCTCTTCCAGAAACACAGGCTCACCACTCCCCACTTAAATCCTTCAGGATAAAACCCAAGCAATGGGGCGAGATAGGGAGGGCAGAAGGGCGTCTGTCACCTGTCCTCCTCTTGGGCCCCTCTACCCCAGCCTATGTTCCTGCTTGTCCCACCCCTACTGTGTGCCCCAGCTCTTACAGCCTCCCCACTTCCCACTAGCAGAGAGAACACTAACATCCCTTTTGAGACGTCACGTAAGATGCCACCTTCCCCAAGAAGACTTACCTGGCATCCTCATGAACCCTTTCTTAGCATCCTACACTTGCAGGACAAGCTTTGCTCCCTGACCTAACATTTATTTTCTACTCACCTGTCAATCCAAGCCCAGAGAGGGTCAAGAACCACCATGTTCATCCCTGTGCCTTGTGACTGCAAGACTCCACATTCTCCCCTCCTTCCCCACCTGCCATGGCCTTGTGGATCCCAGGTGTGAAGTCCCCTCCTAGCAGAAGCTGACCCTCAGCACCAAACTGCCCCCACGCTGTGGTACTCCTCCACCCCCTGGTTCATACTTGTGTCCTGTCCAACCTACAGTATGTAGTCGCGGCCTCCACCACCACCGTCCCACAAGTCCGCAGCACCCGACCTCCTCCTAATGGCAGGCTAGTGTCTAATTCATCTCCATCTCCCAAGCAAAGGACCCTGCAAGGAATGATGGTTAAAGGACTGCATGTGTCTTTCCTTTCATACGACAAAGCCCTGAGAATGCTCAGGCTTTCTCTTATGAAAGGAAAATACTTGGGCCCCCAAGATCACTAAAAAACTCAAGCTGGAAACTGCTCAGGGCAAACCTGCCTCCCATTCTATTCAAAGTCACTCCTCTGCTCACTGAGACAGATGCACATCTGATTTGCTTCCTTTGGACAGGTTCATCAGAAACTCAAAAGAATGTAACCATTCGTGGATCACCTATCTGTGACCTGTAAGCTCCCTCGCCACTTTTTACATGTTTTGATCAATGTCTCATGTCTCCCTAAGTGTATAAAACCAAGCTGTGCCCTGACCACCTTGGGCACGTGTCGTCAGGACCTCCTGAGGCTGTGTCACCAGTGCACCCTCAACCTTGGCAAGACAAACTTTTTTTTTTTTTTTTTTTTTTTAATTATTATTATACTTTGAGTTCTAGGGTACATGTACATAACGTACAGGTTCGTTACATATGTATACTTGTGCCATGTTGGTGTGCTGCACCCATCAACTCGTCAGCACCCATCAACTCGTCATTTACATCAGGTATAACTCCCAGTGCAATCCCTCCCCCCTCCCCCCTCCCCATGATAGGCCCCAGTGTGTGATATTCCCCTTCCTGAGTCCAAGTGATCTCATTGTTCAGTTCCCACCTATGAGTGAGAACATGCGGTGTTTGGTTTTCTGTTCTTGTGATAGTTTGCTAAGAATGATGGTTTCCAGCTGCATCCATGTCCCTACAAAGGACACAAACTCATCCTTTTTATGGCTGCATAGTATTCCATGGTGTATATGTGCCACATTTTCTTAATCCAGTCTGTCACTGATGGACATTTGGGTTGATTCCAAGTCTTGGCTATTGTGAATAGTGCCGCAATAAATATACGTGTGCATGTGTCTTTATAGCAGCATGATTTATAATCCTTTGGGTATATACCCAGTAATGGGATGGCTGGGTCATATGGTACATCTAGTTCTAGATCCTTGAGGAATCGCCATACTGTTTTCCATAATGGTTGAACTAGTTTACAATCCCACCAACAGTGTAAAAGTGTTCCTATTTCCGTCACAGATTCCCTGGGTTTACACTCTCACTTGCCTCGTCAGGATTCCTGGCTCAGACTCCGCCTACACCCGCCTGCCCTCCTGTCCACAACCAGCAAAGTGGGGCTGTCTGTCACCTCCCCCTCTGCTCCTCTGTCCACTGAAACCAGAGTGTCCATTTCCACATCAGCCCCTACGCTACACACATTAGGGAAGTGGAACCATAACCCGCGGAGGCTGAGAACTAGAAGAGAAAGAACACTATAAAATAACTCACGTGAGACTTTCCACCTAGACACGGCACATCCTTAACAAACAGAAAATCATCAAAACTTTCTACAAACTAACCTGAGAAGTTTGCAGCCTATCTTAGGGGACGTTTAGAAAACTGGATATAAACTGGAAAACTAGGTTAAAATACAAAAGCACAAAACAAAAATGTAAGCAATCGCAGCAAGTCTAATTTTAATTGCAAGGAATATTTAATCAATAAATATTCACTGTTCAGAGCTGCATCTGCATTTAGAATTACGAGGTACTAAGCTGCAAATTTATTAAGACTCATTAGCCAGGAAGAGTCTTTTAAATTCTAAAAGTCAGACCCAATTTAGAGTAAACACTTAGAGCACACTATTGACTTAGCTCCAAAAATAATGAAAAAGGAAAAGAGAAGAAAACTGTCTATAACCAGTTCTGAAATGGTCGGCAGGGCCAAACTCACTTGCAATGGTAAGCCCGAGCTAAGAGTACGAAGGTGTGCTGATGGTCACCACCGCCTACCCCAACCTTTCCCAAAGCGCTTCCAGACAGGCAGTTCAGCACTAGAGCTGAGGCAGCCGGAACTCCACACTTCACCCAAGAAACACAAATCACTTCTCTCATCCATTTTCTTCTTTTCCTAACAACACTACTAATACTTACCAAAAAAAAAAAAAAAAAAAACTTGGTCAAACATATGTCCTTGTTTTCAGCATATCTCAAACAAATTGAAAACATATTTCCCTGTTGCAACTCCTCAGAGTTGAAATAACCATCTATGCTGAAACCTTTCTATATCACAGGCTGGAACATACAAAGATTTTCTAATAATAAAATCCGAGGAAAAAATACCGTTGTCGTAATTATGATCTATCCTTGTTTTCTGCCAGTCCTGTCAAACCAAGCTTAAAATTAAGCAAAGAATGGAAAATGTCAGTTTAGCCATAGCAAAGGCCTTTATCACTGCAACAAAGCCAGGGCAAACCCGTGGCCAGTGGCTGTCAGGCCCTACTCAGGCCAGATGCCTGCCGTTTCTGTGCACAGGAAGGAGGCGCTGATGGGCGGCGCGGTGGGACTTACTGAGAGGAGCTTCCACGTCATTGGACGCACTGGCTTAGGGATTCCGGACCAGCTCAACTTCCGTAATTCCTCTGTTGATGAAAAAAGAGACAAGGAGAAATAAGATTTACAAAAGTTAGCAAACCTCCCCAGTGCTTTAACACATTCCACCTGTTTTATTAGGAGGCAATGAGCCCCGTCAACAAATTAAACTAAATGATCAACATTTCAGATACCAATTGATTTCAGTATCTCAGAGAAGGTAAGTGACCATTCTACTCAAACCAAGCTACAGGTCACCTGTTTACAACAGAATCCGAGTACATGTCTGCAAAAGGCATCCCCAGTGTCCCTGCAGCTACCCTGGGACAGGTGAGGCCCTATGACCACTTCCCTCCTTCAACCAGGGAAGTCCAGAGAACACCAGCCTCCTTCACTCCCACCTCCTCCTCTCCCTCTCCCTCCCACCTCCTTCTCTCTCTCTCTCCCTCCCACCTCCTCTCTCTCTCTCTCCCTCCCACCTCCTTCTCTCTCTCTCTCCCTTCCACCTCCTTCTCTCTCTCTCTCTCTCCCTCCCACCTCCTTCTCTCTCTCTCTCTCTCCCTCCCACCTCCTTCTCTCTCTCTCTCTCTCCCTCCCACCTCCTTCTCTCTCTCTCTCCCTCCCACCTCCTTCTCTCTCTCTCCCCCTCCCACCTCCTTCTCTCTCTCTCTCCCTTCCACCTCCTTCTCTCTCTCTCTCTCTCCCTCCCACCTCCTTCTCTCTCTCTCTCTCTCTCCCTCCCACCTCTTTCTCTCTCTCTCTCCCTCCCACCTCCTCCTCTCTCTCCCTCCCACCTCCTCCTCTCTCTCCCTCCCACCTCCTTCTCTCTCTCTCCCTCCCACCTCCTTCTCTCTCTCCCTCCCACCTCCTCTCTCTCTCCCTCCCACCTCCTTCTCTCTCTCTCCCTCCCACCTCCTCTCTCTCTCCCTCCCACCTCCTTCTCTCTCTCTCCCTCCCACCTCCTTCTCTCTCTCCCTCCCACCTCCTCCTCTCTCTCTCTCCCTCCCACCTCCTCCTCTCTCTCTCTCTCCCTCCCACCTCCTCTTCTCTCTCTCCCCCTCCCACCTCCTCCTCTCTCTCTCCCTCCCACCTCCTCCTCTCTCTCTCCCTCCCACCTCCTCTCTCTCTCCCTCCCACCTCCTCTCTCTCTCTCTCTCCCCCTCCCACCCACCTCCTTCTCTCTCTCTCTCCCTCCCACCTCCCTCTCTCCTGAAGGCTTTTACCCCAACCTGATCATGTTAATTGGTTTTCCTTTCTTTCATCCATCTCACTTTCCATTTACTATTTAAGCATACCTATATGATGCCGTTTTTTCTCACTACTGGTTTTGAAGGAAATCATTTCATGGAGATAAGTTTGTCTTTATACACCATTAATTAAGGATGTGGCCATATTCTACACAGACAAAGTCTTCAAGGTAGTCTAATACAAGTCAATGAGGCTTTATAAATACCTACAAGTAGAAAAAATCACGAGAGGGGAGGGGCTGGCCAGAGGCAGAGGGGCCCTGGAGCAAGGTCCAGCACCTCCAAGGGCAGGGAAGGACAAGCATCGAGGCAGAGGGGTAAGGATGTGGACCCTGTATTCCATCGACCTTCTGAGTCTCCTTGAGTGTCTCATTCCCATGCCATGAAGGGCGGGAGAATCTATTTCAATGTCTAGGTATAGCAACACTTGCCCAATCCCAGGGAAACTCAAGTAATTATTTCTTTCCTTTAAGTTAGGAATCTACCATTAGGTTCTTCTCCTAACAGCTTGGAGCTAATGATTAATAACAGGAATAAAAGAAATGATTAAAGAGACGACTTTGCTAATGTAATCAACAAAATACAAAGTCCTGACATCTAATCTTTTTCCAATTACTAAAGTCTAAGTAAAATAAGTACAGAATAATTGGGCAACAGTCACAGCAATAACTTGCATTTTACAGCAATCTCAGAAAATATCAAATCTTCCCCAGTACCCTAAGGATATTATGAAAAACAGGAACCTCATATCTGAACACCAATAATGTAATGTTTACCAACCATGTTCCCAGTGTCTCTCCCTCAGCATAACTCTGGTTTTCTGATTATGGTTTATGAGGAAAAGCTGAGAGGAAACTTATTTGTTAACGTTCTCTGAACCTCTCTCCTCACTGGAAGAAATTCACAAAAATACTTAAAAATCCTGAATATACATAATGAGACAAGGCTCTAACTCTGCTCAAACTTTAGTGTTAAAAGAGAGCTTTCATACGTCTTATCTCATTTGATCCTCAAAACAAGCTTGTGTTACTTAGGGCTGTGATCACTACTGTATACGAAAGAAATAGTCTCAGAGAGGTTAAGTGACTTGACCAAGGTCACACAGGAGCTAAGCAACCTTCAATACCAGGGTCTTTCCACTACGTCCCTTCCATTCTTAAAAAGACTTTTGTAGCACAGACAAATCTCACTTCTGAATACAGACAAAAAGATCCAAAGTAAAACCTTAGTAGATCAAAGCACAGCAGCAGGATATTCAAAGAATAATACACGTAAAGAATGAAGGAGGGACGGTTCAACGTCGGGCCATCTTGTAGCTTTACCGACACGCTGACTGGGGCTGACAGGGAAGCCACATGACCATCCTCAGAGGTGTTTGGTGCATCTTTCTAGCAGAATCCCAGCTTTGCGAAGTAGTCACACCTCCCTGCAGCAGCCCTGTGGGTGGGGACTCAGCTCAGAGGCCGCCGAACCCCCAGGTGGGCCTGGTTGGAGCCCTGCAGAGCTAGGCCACACCTCACCAATGGCTGAGTCAGCAAAGGGCCTAGGCCCCTACTTAAGCCACCAAGCACAGACAGCTGAGGGCTTCTGAGAACACTCCGCCCGGTTCTTGGGAAGTTCCTGGAGGCAACCCACTCCTCTTCCACTGAAAGCTACCACGGTCAGACGTGGGGGTCGGAACTGCTGCAACCATCCGCACCCAACCAGCCTGAGGAATGACGCCAACAGAGACAGACGCAGAACCGAGAGAATGGCAGGAAATAGAGTTCTGAGACAGGCAAGATGGCCAAATACAGGAACATTCAAAAATCCATAGCCCTTCTCTGCCAGCAAAAAGAAAATAACATGGCATAAACTTCACAAGAACTGTACAAGACCTCATGAAGAAAACTACCAGTCTTCACTTGAACACTTACATAAATAGGAGGAAACACCAAGCTCACTGACACCAACCTGCATTTACGAAGCTCTTCCTCTGGGCCAGGGGGAGGAGGGGAATTACAAATGTGAGCAACACCAAACACAGTCCCCGTGCCTACACAGACCCCTGTGCTGGACAGCCTGCCTGGGCTTAGAGAGCCCCTGGGCTTCCGGATCCGCCCTGAGCTTAAGAGAGCGCACCTGTGCTTAGAGAGCTCACCTGTGCTTACAGAGCTTAACTGTGCCTAGAGAGTTCACCTGTGCTTAGAGTTCACCTCCCATTCCAAGGAAGAGCAAAGTAAACTTATAGCTACCCTGAGTGCTCAGATGAAGAGGCAAAGGGTGCCCTGAAACCATAAATGGGGAATTGTACCTTGTTAAGAAGGTCAGGGAGGTTTCCTTGAGGCAATGACCATGGGGATAAGATCTAAGAATGAGGGGAAATGAACTGAGTGAAGAGGGAGGCCAGCAGGGGAGTAGTCAAAGCCCAGGGAACAGCTAATGCAAAGCCTGAATTATCCTGGAGAAGAGACTGGGGGGCCAAGAATGGTCATAAGGAGACCACTCAATGGACTACTTCACAAGCCCAATGTAGGGGTGATGATGGCAGTGAAAGTAAAGCAATGACCAAAGAGATATTTGGGAGCTAAAAGCAAGAAGACTCAAACAGACTAAATAGAATACATGGATCTAAGACTCAAAATTATAATGCTGTCAGGTGTCACTTTAGAAATCGTCAAGTTCAATGCAAACCCAATCAAAATTCCAATGGGATATACTTATGTGTTCTGAAACTTGGTAAGTTGACCCTAAGTTCACCTGGAATTTGATTGGCATAAGACGAGCCAATAAAACTCCCAAAAGGAGTAATGTGAAGAAACATTAACTGATAAGAAAAACATATAATGAAGCTACGGGAATTAAGACAATAGGGTTCAGAGAGACAGACTAAGACAAAGAAATCAAGGATACAGAATGAATGGTTCAAAATCAAGCCTATGTATTTATGAGCACTTAGTTATGATAAAAATAGCATTTCGGCTGGGCGCGGTGGCTCAAGCCTGCAATCCCAGCACTTTGGGAGGCCGAGAGGGTGGATCACGAGGTCAGGAGATGGAGACCATCCCGGCTAACCCGGTGAAACCCCGTCTTTACTAAAAAATACAAAAACCTAGCCGGGCGAGGTGGTGGGCACCTGTAGTCCCCGCTAGTCGGGAGGCTGAGGCAGGAGAATGGCGTAAACCCGGGAGGCGGAGCTTGCAGTGAGCCAAGATCATGCCACTGCACTCCAGCCTGGGAGACAGAGCGAGACTCCGTCTCAAAAAAAAGAAAAATAGCATTTCAAATCAGGGGGCAGTCAACCAACGATGGTCATACCATATGGTATCTGGAAATTCGACCATGTATCTTACCATATACAATTCCAGATGCTTACAGATCTAAACAGGTGGGCAGATGAGTGTGTGTGTGTGTGTCAAGGAAAGAGTGAAAACACTAGAAAAAACTATCCAGGTGGGGGAAGGGACTTCCTAAGCAAGACATAAATTTCAGAAACTATAAATAAAAGTATTAACAAATTAACTATATAAAAGATTGGAAATGACTGTACAGTGAAGGACTTTTGATATGCAACCAACAAATAACAGACTGAAAAATACATGCAACATATATAAAAAGGTTAGCATCATTAATATACAAAGAGCACACAGTAAAGTAGGATGATGAACAGCCCACGAAAACTGGAAAATACACAGAAGAGGAAATGGAAATGGCTAGTAAACATATTGTGTAAAAGACATATGACCTCAGGCTGGGCACAGCAGCTCACATCTGCAACCCCAGCACTTTCGGAGGCTGAGGTGGGTGGATCACTTGAGCCCAGGAGTTTGAGACCAGCCTGGGTAACATGGCAAAACCCAGTCTCTATAAAAAAAAAAAAAAAAAAAATTAGCCAGGCATGATGGTGTGCACGTTTAGTCCCACCTACTCAGGAGGCTGAGGTGGGAGAATCAGTGGAGCCTGGGAGATTGGGGCTATAGTGAGCCATGATCACTGCACTGCACCCCAGCTTGGGCAACAGAGTGAAACCCTGTCTTTTAAAAAAAAGAAAAGACACATCACCTCAATAGTGATCAAACAACAAATTAAAACAAGAAATCTGTCAAAAATAAGCTGGATAACATTTTTAATGAATGGTAATGCCCAATACTGATTAAGACTTTGGGTAAAGAGCCACTCTCTCACAGTTTGGTAAAAGCGTATATTGGCATAGATTTTTTGTTGGTCAAATTTCAAAAGTATATAACCTTTAAGCAGCAAAGTTTTTTTGTTCTGTTTGTTTGTTTGTTTTGAGATGGAATCTCGCTCTGTCCCTCAGGCTAGAGCATAGTGGTGCAATCTCGGCTCACCTCAACCTCCGCCTCCCGGGGTCAAGCGATTCTCCTGCCTCAGACTCCCGAGTAGCTGGGATTACAGGCAAGTACCACTGTGCCCAGCTAATTTTTGTATTTTTAGTAGAGACGGGGTTTGGCCATGTTGACCAGGTTGATCTTGAACTCCTGACCTCAGGTGATTCGCCCACCTTAGCCTCCCAAAGTGCTGGAATGACAGGCGTGAGCCACCGCTCCCGGCCTTGGGCAGCAACTTTGAAGAAACCTATTCTACAGAGAGATTTGCAAAGGAATGCAAAGGCTATGCACAAGGCTGTTCATTTGAGTGATGCCGTATTTTAAAATGCCCATGAATAGGGAGATGATCCATGCACTGGAATACACTGCTGCCGTAGAAAAGAATGTCTGTCTTTTTGTGTGGACATGAAGTTTATCTAAATGATAAAGTAAAAAGGGAACAATGAAAACAGTCTGCAGATATAATGATGATTTCTGTAGCACACACGAGAATCTGAAAGCACAGGCAGTATATCTGGGGAGGGGTTCCCAGGATGGAGTCAAGGATGACAGAAGACTTACTTTCCACCGTACGCCCCACGGGGTTTCTACAGAACTACAAAGTTTCTGTGACATCGCCACTTTAATCCCCGATTTGTCAAATTCCATGCAGCTCTCAGGGCCCATCGCAAGACCTGCCACGTCTTAGATGCCTTCATGACAGCTACAGTCCTCACTCACTTCTCTCTTCCGTGAGCACCAATGACAGGGGGTGTCATGAGCACCCGCCTTGTCTCCCAGGAGTCATGTATGCGTTCCTGAAGGTCAGACTCCACCACTTGGCTTTTTCTTGTCTCCAGTTAACTGCCGGACAGAATGCTCCATCCTTTCTTCCTCCCCGTTAGTGATTTGCTTGTTGCGGGGTGTGATATTTTGAAATCAAAGTATAATTTGCACATAATAAATGTATTGCTAGGCCAGACGCAGTGGCTCACACCTGTACTCCCAGCACTTTGGGAGGCCAAGGCAGGCGGATCACCTGAGGTCAGGAGTTCCAGACTAGCCTGGCCAACATGGTGAAACCCCATCTCTACTAAAAATACAAAAATGAGCCAAGCATGGTGGCTGGCACCTGTAGTCCCAGCTACTCAGGAGGCTAAGACAGGAGAATCACTTGAACCTGGGAGGCGGAGGCTGCAGTGAGCCGAGATCACGCCACAGCATTGCAGTCTGGGTGACAGAGTGAGAGTCTATCTCAAAAAAAAAAAAAAAGTATTGCTGCCCTCAGACAAGACATAGAACATGTCTATTGCTCTTTTCTAGTCGTTCTTGGCCCCCACTCCAAGTTAACTGCCTTCTGATATCTATCACCATAGACTGGACTTGCCTGTTCTTGCAATTCATATAAACGGTACAGACAGTATATATCCTTTGTGTCCTATTTCTTTTGCTCAGAATGTGTAAGAGTCACACATGTTGCCAGCATCAGTAGTTCATTCTTTACAAGCAGTAAAAGTATTCTAAGAATATACCACAACTTGTTTACACATTCACCCATTCATAGACTTCTGTGTTAGTTACTGATTTTTACCATGAATAGGCTGCAATGAACACTCTTGTGGATGTATGTTTTGTGGGTGTATGTCTCCATTTCTCCCAGGCAGGTGCGAAGGAGTGGAACTGCCGGGTGATTTTTACCATGAATAGGCTGCGATGAACACTCTTGCGGATGTATGTTTTGTGGGTGTATGTCTCCGTTTCTCCTAGGCAGCTGTGAAGGAGTGGAACTGCCAGGTCACAGGGCAGAGGTACATCTCCCTTTATTTAAAAACTGCCTTTCTGTAATCTCTGCATCTGACACAGGTATGATATCCAGCATCCATAAGGAACTTAAATTTACAAGCAAAAAACAACCCTATTAAAAAGGGGGAAAAGGATATGAACAGACACTTTTCAAAAGGCCAGGCGCAGTGGCTCACATTTGTAATCCCAGCACTTTGGGAGGCCAAGGCAGGCAGATTATTTGAGGTAAGTAGTTCGAGACCAGCCTGGGCAACATAGTGAAATCCCGTCTCTACTAAAAATAGAAAAATTAGCCAGGCATGGTGGCAGGCACCTGTAATCCCAGCTACTTGGGAGGCTAAGGCAGGAGAATCACTTGAACCCAAGAGGTGGAGGTCGCAGTGAGCCGAGATTGTACCACTCACTCCAGCCTGGGTGCAAAGTGAGACTCTGTCTCAATAAAAAAAGAAAAAGACATACCTATGGCCAAAGAAACATGAAAAAAAGCTCAGCATCACTGATCATTAGAGAAATGCAAATCAAAACCACAATGAGATACCATCTCGTATCAGTCAGAATCGTGATTACTAATGGTGGTGAGGTTATGGAGAAAAAGGAACACCTTTACACTGTTGATGGGAGTGTAAATTAGATCAACCATCATGGAAGACAGTGTAGCAATTCCTCAAAGACCTAGAGACACAAATACCATTTGACCCAGCAATCTTATTACTGGGTATATACCCAAAATAATACAAATCATTCTATTACGAAGACACATGCGCACCTATGTTCATTGCAGCACTATTCACAATATCAAAGACATGACATCAACCTAAATGCCCATCAATGATAGACTCCATAAAGAAAATGTGATACACATACACCATGGAATACTACACAGCCATAAAAAGGAACAAGATTGGCCAGGCATGGTGGCTCACACCTGTAATCTCAGCACTATGGGAGGCCGAGGCAGGCGGATCATGAGTTCAGGAGATCAAGACCAACCTGGCTAACATGGTGAAACCCCAACTCTACAAAAAATACAAAAACAAAAAACAAAACGAAAAAAAAAAAAATTAGCCAGGCGTGGTGGTGGGCACCTGTAGTCCCAGCTACTCAGGAGGCTGAGGTGGCAGAATGGTGTGAACCCAGGGGGTGGAGCTTGCAGTGAGCTGAGATCGTGCCACTGCACTTCAGCCTGGGTGACAGAGTAAGACTCTGTCGCAGAAGAAAAAAAAAAAAAGGAACAAGACTATGTCCTTTGCAGGGACATGGATGGAACTGGAGGCCATTATCCTTACCAAACTAAAGCAGGAACAGAAAACCAAATACCACACGTTGTGGGGCCTACTGGAGGGCGGAGGATGGGAGGAGGGAGAGGATCAGGAAAAGTAACTAATGGATACTGGGCCTAATACCTGGCTGATGAAAGAATCTATACAACAAACCCCACGACACATTTTACCTATGTAACAAACCTGTACATCCTGTACATGTATCCCTGAACTTAAAAATAAATAATTAATTAAAATAAATCTGCCATAAGGTTCTTTAAAGTGATTGCACCATTTTACACTTCTCATCAGCAATGTATGAACATTTGAATTGTTCCACATCTTGGCCAAAATTTAGTGTTGTCAGTCTTTTTATTTTTGCCATTCTAGTAAGTGTTAAATGGTATCTGATTGTGATTTCATAGAGCAATTCTATGAAGATTAATGATGCTGAGCACTGAGGAGATTTTCATGTGTTTACTGTGGCCATCTCTATACTTTCTGTGAGGTGTATGTTGAAATCCTTTACCCATATTTTATTGGGTTGTTCAAAATGTTATTATTGATCCATGAGTCTGTTTCTAATTACTAATATTTTTTCTGATTACGGGTCATATTTTTCCATTCCATTGAATACCAGTTACTTTTTTACTGAATGCCAGATATCCCAGGTATCAGTTTATTGCCACTGTGATACTAGAACTGGATCTTGTAAAAACTTTTCCTTTGTCAGCTGGCGCGATCTCATCCTAGTCAATACAGAGGGCTGGAGGGACACGAATGGTGTCTTCCAGGTTCATATGGCTCATTCGCCAAGTTCCTGCAGGTGCTGTCTCTCCAGCACTCGATTCCCATGGCTCTTGGGATTATTCAACTCACTGCTTTCTGGTGACTTTCCCCAGCTCATAGAATTCCACCCCACTCCTGGGCAGATCAATACTCAGCCAAGGACTTGACAGGACTTTGCAGACATCTGGGGTTCTCTCCCTGTACAATTCCCTCCTCTCCAACACTCTGCTCCATATGATTTCTGTTTCGGCCTCCTCAAAACTCTTTCCTAATTCCTCAACTCAGCAAAGCTGCTTGGTTCGTTTGGGTTCCCCCACTTATGCTGCTGCTTGGCAACTGCATTCAATTGCAAATTGAGTCCTTATACAGGTCACCTTGCTTATGTCCTATCTCACAGGGTCACAGCCCTGCACTGCCTGTTGCCCAGTATCTGAAAACAATTGTTTCACATATCTGGTCCAGTTTTCTAGCTGTTGATAACAGAAGAAGAGTTATCAACAGAAGAAGATAACAGAAGAAGAGTAATCTGATAACAGAAGAAGAGTAACTTTGGCAGTTACTCTTTCATAGGTTAAGGCAAAAGTCAATTTGCTAATATGTTTTTAAAGAATTTTTTGTCTATATTCATCATAAATATTGGTCCCAGGTTCCCTTTTCTTATAATGTCTTTGCTAAAATTTTGATATCAGGATTCTGTTACCTTAAAAAAATGAGAAGTGTTTACTCCTCCTTTCTTTTCTGAAAGCGTTCCTGGAGGATTGCTATTATTTCTTCTTTAAATGTTTGATAGAGTTCACCAGCAAAGCCATCTGGTCCTGATGTTTTCCTTGCATGAAGGCTCTTGTATAACAAATTTAATTTTTTAAATCAATATAAGCATAATAAAGGTCTCCATTTCTTCCTGCATTAGTTTAAGTTGTGTCTTTCTAGAAATATCTCCATTTCATGAATTTATTGGCATAAAATTGTAAATAACATTCCCTTATTAGCTTTTTAATGTCTGTAGGATCTGTAGTGATGTCCCCTCTTTCATTTCTCATATTGGTAATTTGTTTTTTCTCTTTTTTTCTGTTCACTAGTCTAACTAGAGGTTTTTCAAGGGTCTCTTCAAAAAAACTTTATATTTTAGTGATTCTTTTCTTGTTTATCCATTTTTCAGTTTATTTATTTTTCACCCTTATTTAGATTGTTTCTCTTCTTTTACTTGGTTTTTGTTGTTCTTCCAGTTTCTTACAATGAGAGCTTTGAATATTAATTTGAAACCTTTATTCTTTTCTCATATAGGCATTTAAAAGTATAAATTTTCCTCCAGGCACTGTTTTAGGTGCATCACACAAATTTTGACACGTGTTGTCATTATCATTCAGTTCAAAATTTCCTTAGGATTTATTTGACCCATAGGTTGTTTAGAAGTATGCAGGTAAATTTCTATCTGAGGATTTTCTGTGTATCTTGTTGTTATGGATTTTTAATTTAAAGCACTTGGTCAGATGAACTTGGTGGTATTTCAACCCTTTGATATTTACTGTCAACTTTTTGGGGCCAGCATATAATCTACTTGGTGAATGTGCCACATCCTTGAAAAGGATTAACATTATCAGTTAGCAGATGTGGTATTTTATAAATCAATTAGATCCCACTGGTTGATAATGTTATTCTAATCTTCCATACTTTTACTAACATTTTAATTTACCTGCTGTTTTAATTACTCACAGAGGGCTGTTAAATTTTCTGCCTAGGACTGTAAACTTGTTTATTTCTCTCTTTATTGCTGTCAATGTTTGCTTCATGCATTGTAAAGCTGGTGCAGACACATTTAGGATTCATCTCTCTACTTAATGAATTGATCCTTTCATCATCATGAAACATCCCTCTTTGTCTCTAATACAACTCTTGGTCTTGAGGTCTACTTTTCCTGATGTAATGATAAGCAAATTCGTTTTCTTGTGATTAGAGCTTGCATGACATATCTTTTTCTACTCTTTTATTTCAACTGCCTGTCTTTATGTTTAAAACATGTGCGTCTGGCTTTTGTTATGGTTTGAATGTTTTTGTCCCTCCAAAAATGCATGTGTTGGAAAGTTAATCCCTGGTTAATCCCCAGTGCAACAGTGTTAGGAGGTGGCCTTGTGGGAGGGTGTTTAGGTCATGAGTAATCCAGCCTCATGACTGCATTAAGGTCATTATAAAAGGGCTCCCAAAAGTAGATTTGCCCTCTTCTGCTCTTCTGTCACGTGAGGATATAGATTTTGTCCCGTTTTGCCCTTTGCCTTCGACCATGTGATGACATAGCAAGCAAGCCTTCACCACATGCCGGAGCCTTGATGCGAGACCTCCCAGCCTCCAAAACTGGGACAGACGGAATTTCTGTTCCTTATAGATTATCCAGTCTGTGCTATTCTGTTAGAGCAATATGCAACAGACTAACACGGGTTTCCTTTCAGCTTTCTGTCTCTATAGTTTCATACAGTTAAGCAGTAAAATCATAAGTGCTCTGAGACAGAAAACTAAAATGGAAGAAATACTTACATAGGTAGAAAATGAATGAGATTAAGTGAATGAGAAATAAATACCATTTCTCCTACAACAGTGGATTTCCGTTCTGAAAACTGAAACTTTGGAATATTATCAGGAAAACACCACCAAAATCACAATTTCATGCTCATCTGCACTGTGCAAGCTTTACTTCTCAATAGGAAATTACCAAGCGCTAACTCTAAAGAGAGCAGAGAGAGAGCAGAGCGTAGAGTAACAAACACTGGTTGTGGGTTCAGTGCACCTGGTTCAAGGACCAGCTTGGCCAACAACTATCTGGAGGCTCTGGACAGTCCCCTTTATCTGTCGAGCTTCAGTTTCCTCCACTGAAACACAGGACAAATAAAAACACCTGCCTTGATTAAGTCACATAATTTTTACAAAGAACAAAGAGACAATACATGGGGAAACATTTGTGAACTGTGACATAATATACAAATGCAAGAGCACGCTTCTGTTATGCTGACAGATGCAGTTATTCAGCACACTCTGTGAACCCAACCCATAAAGCAATTGGGACTCATTCATTCTAATTGGATGTAAAATATCACCTCTGAGACTGAACCAGAAATCTGTCACAAAATGGTATATGCAAAGAACTCCTAATTATAAGCGCCTTTTTTCTGAAAAGCCAAGAATAACAGAAAAATCAACCCATCATTTAAACTTCTTTAAGATTCATTTCTTATTAACTGCTTTTAATTATGATTTTTAAAACCTTTTGTAATAATAAAATCTGGGAGAAACACTGAACAATAGTAAGAAATGCATGTGCACTGCACTTAGGCTTACATGTGGTTCTAGACTAAAAGCTGAGTGTCACCAGCATAAGGAGGGTCTACAAAAATATGCATATGTGCTGTTCCTAAAGCCACACGCAGGGGAGCCTCACAGATCAACTCCATGTGGCCAGCACTTGCTGAGCACACCCGCTGTGTAAGCTGCCTCTGGGCAAAGCCACTGAGATGCTCCCCAGGCCGAGTCCACCCACACATTCATCCATCCCATTGGCAGGTGCCAATCAACACTCACCACAGACCAGGCCCTGAACTAGCCTCCAAGGGAGTGATTAAACCCAGTTCCTTCCCTCAAGGGGCTCGCTGTCAAACAGCAAGAAGAAACCTATCCAGTGAAATCACTGTTCACCAGGACTATGAAAGAAAGGAATGCAAGGTACAGTGAGTCACCAGAGGGGTGGTCTCCTCTCTGAGGAAGGGGACATCAGGAAAGATTCTCCATGAGCTGCTACTGGAGAGCCATCCTGAAGCTAAGCAAAGCACAGATTTATCTCTACTTCCCCTAATTCTCACCAACAGGGCAGTAAAGGAACAATGTCATAAACAAGGACAAGGGTGTAAAGGAGGCAGACAAGAAATGTCAGCAGAAATCTGAAAGACGGACAGCAGACACAGTAGCGGGAGGCGGCACAGCAGCACGGATAACAGCCTGACAAGGGGACGACAACAGGGAGCGGCCAACTGAGGACAAAGAACCCCTAGAAAGGGCTGTGTTGGAGCAGAACACAGGAGCAAGCCTACCTACTCCCACCCACACAGTGAGCTCCCCCTACCTCACCCTGCAAGTGAACAACTCTAGGATAAAACAAGTTACATGTGACAGGTACTCAGTCACGAACCAGAGTTAGAGTTATCACATCACAAACAATGAATCCCAATGTCACCAAAAATTAAACTGAGAGAATGGGGAAGGAGAAGAGGAAGAAGCACGGTAAGAGAGTTAAACCCTCTGCTTCAGAGTAGAAAGTTAATAAATACGGCTAAACTGTAAAAATCTGCAAAATTACCATAGTGTTTAGAAATACCAAGACCAGTACTAGCAACAACAGCCAAGAGGTACAATCACAGCCTCGTCTCAGAGATGGAAGGCAGGGATGAGGAAGGGTGGGGACGGGGGACTACCCTTTCCAGTACAAATCTTATTTTGCCTGTTGAGTCTCCCTTATCCAAAAAGCTTGGGATCCCAAGTGTTCAAATTCTGGGTTTTTTCCAGATTTGGGAATATGTGCATATATATAATGAGGTATCTTGGGGATGAGACCTAAATCTAAACACAAAATTCATTTATGGTTCATATATACCTTACACATATAGCCTCAAGGTGATTTCATACATTTTTAAAATAGTTTTGCCTGTGAAACAAAATGTGTATATACCGAACCACCTAAAAGCCAAGGTGTCACTATCTCAGTCACCCGTGAGGGTAATCTGTGGTTGTCTGGCACCACCATCATTCCTGACTCTAAATTTACACGCTACCAATAAGCAATCATTTTCTTACACTTATTCCCACATAAGTACTTAACAATAAAAACATGACCTACCATTAATACAGTGAAAAAAACTGTTCAGAGTAGCTAAGTGGCACGGCAGCCTCCCCAAAACACCCGCGTCCACTGCGAAGCAACAGCGGCAACAAACAATAGCGGCTTCCAGTCTCCATCTACGGTACTGGGTTTCCATTAAAAGGTTCCTGGACACTGCGGGCTTTTTGCTTTTTGGTTTTTGCTTTCTCAGTGAGAAGAAACATCAGAAGCAGTTGAGGGACCGGGAAGTGAGTGCTCTAGGGATGAGAAGGCATTCTGCCGAGTGGGTTTTTTAAATGTTTCCTCTGGAGTCATCTGTTCATTAGCGACAGTTTTTGTCTTTTAAGTGTCTCTTTGATTTTGTAAATTGATGTGATTTCTTGCTCTGCTGTGAACACATGCTGCCCTAGTCCTTCAGTAAGCCTGTCGCACATTTTCGCCATGTCATCTGTAGGTGCTTTTTCTACAGTGTGAATGTCATCATTTTCATCGTCACTATCATCGCAGTTACCTCGACTCAAAAACATTTTTGCTATTTCAACATCTACTGATGGTTAACAACTGGTACCTCATTTATTGATGCTGAGGACTTCTTTGATATCCACTTCTTCCAATGGTTAACAACTGGTACCTCATTTATTGATGCTGAGGACTTCTTTGATATCCACTTCTTCCAATGGTTAACAACTGGTACCTCATTTATCCACATTGAGGACTTCTTTGATATCCACTTCTTCCAGCTTTCTGATGAACCTTGAAGGTGTACGTAAGGAGGTCAGACATCACTTTTGTCTCGCTTGACATGCAGAATCCTTCAAAGTCACCACTTTGTTCATCATCATCACTGAACACACAGTCACAGCCCAGAGGCTGTGTCAAGCATGCACAGCTGTTTGTTTTGTCACTGTGTTCCAAGCGCTGGCAGCAGCATATACAGCATCTTTCATGCTAAACTCCTTTTGACAACCTTCCAAACCCACGCCGCCTCTGTTCACTGCCACTGACATGCTGCCTGAGAAAGTGTTTGGATATTGATTCTTCATTGATCCACAGATACTTGGTCACGTGGCTGAATAAATAAAGTTACATCTCGGGGGAAATACATGGCATAAACATTACTATTGTTGAGAATTTCAGCTGGAGAAGCAGCAGAACAGCTGCCATGAAATGACAAATCCTGCAGTCATCATCCAGTCCAGCCTCCCTGCAATGAGCACAAGCCACGGATACAAAACGTTTGTGAAGTGAATCAGAAAAGATGTCCTTGGTGATCCATGCCTTTGTGTTAGCATAATAAAGGACTGGTGAGAAATCCACTCCTTGAAAACAGCAAGGATATAAGCTTTTGCGGATCACAGCAAGTTTACGCTTCCGCATGCCTGCTGCATTAGCACATCCCAGCACAGTGATTCTGTCCCAGGATCCTGAATTCCTGAAGGGGCTGTCTCATCAGCTGTCGTCAGTATCTTTCTGGGGCAAGAACACCAAAGCAATGATGGTTCATCAGCACTACAGACTTGTTCTGGCATCAGCGTCTCATTAGAGATGATCTTGGCAAACTAAGGAATTTCTCCACCGCTTTGTGATCAGCACAAACTTTTAAACATGTAATGCCTTATCTATTCTTAATTTCTGCAACCAGCCTGCGCAAGCATCACAGTTCCCTTTAACTTTTAGTTCATGGCGAGAGAGCTTTGCTTGCGGCTTGACAGGTGTATTGTTAAGTGGATGTGTTCACTGTGATGCTGATGGATTCACTCTCTCAATACACAATCAAGATCTTCATTTTTGGGGTCATGCACGGTGGCCCACACCTGTAATCCCAGCACTTTGGGAGGCCGAGGTGGGCCGATCACTTGAGGTCAGGAGTTCAAGACCAAACTGACCCAACATGGTGAAACCCCATCTCTACTAAAATACAAAAATTAGCCAAGCAGGGTGGCACGCGCCTGTAGTCCCAGCTACTCGGGAGGCTGAAGCAGAGAATCACTTGAACCCAGGAGGAGGAGGTTGCAGTGAGTCAAGATTATGCCACTGCACTCCAGCCTGGGTGACAGAGTGAGACTCAGTCTCAAAAAATAGATAAAATAAAATGTTAAACGATCTTTATTTTTTGGCTTTATGCACTGGTTTTTAATTTTTCATTAACTTCTATTCAACAATTTCGGCACAGAACTTCAACGGTTTCTCCTTCTGATTCTTCAGGTCCCATATGGTGGTCATTCCAACACCACACTCTTCTGTAAGATGTTTCACTTACACCACGGTCCAGTTTCTCCAACAGCCTGACTTTTCTGTGCTACAGATAAACATCAATGCTCCTTGTTCTTATCATTGTTACCCACAGGGGTATCTACAGGTCTTTTTTGGAATTTTCAATAGTATCTTTATGCCCCAGAACAAAGAATAAGCAAAAAGCCACAGTGAGTAATGCACACAGGACTCACCCATGGGGGGCTTCAGGGAGAACTGGCCCTTGGTGCATCCAATGCACAAGTGTGGTCTTTTTACCCCCTGTGGACATGCCTGTGCAGGGGAACCTGGATGTGCGCAGACAAGACACATCACAGCTGAAGGGGCTGGAAGGCTCTCATTTTCCTTGGGGATACTGATAAACTGTGTGTTGTGCACCTAAGAGTTCACATGTGATTTCACATAAGATCAGGTGAAGAATTTTCTACCTGTGATGTCAAATCAGTGCTCAAAACGTTTCAGACTTTGGAGCATTTCAGATTTTAGATTTTTGGATTATGGATGGTCAACCTACACTACTCCATTTTTAAAACCAGGTACATAAATGACTTTGTAAAATAAATATCTGACCTAAAACTAACCGAGTAAGGTATATGTCAAGGACACTGCAGCTAGAGAGGAAGCAGCACAAATAGAAGCACAGAGTGTGAAGCAATAAAACATCTGCCCGTCACCACAAGAGCTTAACAAGGTGCTCCCATCCAGAGGGTGGAGATGGGGGGTGCCTGCAAGAAACAAGACTGGAGAGGAAGGCAGGGCCTGGATCCTACAGAGAGGCTGGAACAGGTGCCAACTGCCTGGATTTATACACACAGGTGCTGAGGAGACGATGGGGATTGGGAGACGGACGTTTGGCAAAGATTTCAGAGCTATGACCTGGTGTGGGTTCGCTGAGACCACCGCCAGTATTTGGACAGATGCCATAGGTCTTGCTGGCTGACTTGGGAGGTGAAAGTCAAGCACAGTAATGGGAGGCTCGTAACAACCAGAAATGGCAGAGCCCAAATGGGAGCCAGCAAACCCCTAGGCCTGAGTTCCTCACTCACTCACTCACTCAGTCAGTTGCGCCACCAACACTCAACACACAGGATGAACTCGGTATGGGCCGGGCACTGTCCTGCAACAGAGGTGGGAATCCAGCCAGCCAGGAGCTGCCCACAGTACTCCCCTCAGGTCCCCCAGATAGTGCAGGTACACCTAGAAGCAGACTACACCCCCATCACCCTCAGGCTTTCAAAATGGAGTAATTAACTTTCTGAAAAAGGCTGTGTTTCTTCTTAGGTGAAAACAGGGGGCAAGAGAAAACCACCAATCCAAAAGACGATGTTTCAACATTTATCTGCTGAAGTGTGTGCTCCTTACCAATTTGTTTGTGTGGAAGGCTGAATGTCAGAGGGGAAAGTACAGCAGACCTGAGAAATACGTCTGTTCTTTTCCTCTCCAGCCTTTGGCAGATTTCAACAAGGTTTCATTTCCACAGACAGAGCTAGGAGGGAAACTGGTTTTCCCCAATCAGGTGATACAGTTAAATGAGCCTTTCAGAAGGTGTTCTTTCTGCAGGATCCTGGAGGCCAAACCGCAGCAAGGGATGATGGCTGCTCTGTCTCTGGTTCCCTGCAGGACCATTAGAGAGCCACGGATGCTCGTCACCTGGCAGCTTTTCTAGAGAGTTATCGGAGTCTAGGCTTCGTGACCCTTAATTCCTACCATTAACATAACAGAGTTTTTCAAAATAACTTCTCTAGCTTTAACTTCTTCTTTTATTTGAAAGTTGGGGGGTGTGTGTGTGTAATTTCAGGCAGCTTCTGGTTACAAATAGGAAGGAATATGCACGTGGAGGCATCAGGACTGTCCGAAAAGGTGTTGGACAAACGCTCCTCTAGGCCATGTGCTGTGCTGAACCCCAGGGAGGCAAACAGCTACCTGAGTGAATAAACACAAGAAGGGGGCCCAGGGACAAGTCGAGAGGCCTCGTACAATGCTACATGCTGAGCTAGAAAAGGCCTCGCAGAGGAGGCTCCATGTCTCTGGAAATAAGAGATGTCCGTGAGGCCAGCAGACAGAATGGAGGGAGGCATTCTTCATGGAGGGGGAGCGTCTGAGAAAGCTACGCAGGCCAGAGGCAGGTGCAGCCCAGGCTGGGGGAAGGAGGCATTTTAAGGGAAAAGCTGAGAGAGACGTGGGGGCTGAATGAGGCCCCTGAATGACAGAAATGCTTTTGTTTTGTGTAAAATCATATCACATGACCCCTTTGGTTTCCAAAACACTTTTAAAACCCCATTTATGGGGCTCTAATTAAATCCTAATTGGGATAAGCACAATGACCAAGAAAGTACATCAAATGACAAGGTTAAATACTAGAGGTGGCTAGTTGCTGAGATACCAAATAGACCAACTTATCCTGACCAGTCAGAAACCAGCCAGCCTGAAAGAAACGGGATCAAAGGGAGCAGGGCTCTGAGCTCACTGCTCGGGTGGCTTCTGTCCCTTGGTCAGCTGGAATTAGTATGCACCATCTGTGTCACCAACACAGTGCGTGATCAGAAGAGACATTCCGAGTTTACTACTGGCATTTCTGTACGTCTCCTGCCCCTCCCCCTCCCTCTGAGGCAAGCCCTGCTCATCCCTGGAACATCATCTCCTCCAGGAAGCCTCCAGCTCCTCCTCTCATTGTCTTGGAGAGCGACCACCTGGAGAGCCACCTCCTGGCTGCTTGTCATGGGTGCCCATCAGACTCAAGGCCCTGGGAGGACGGGACGCATGCTGTGGGCACCTAACCCATGACCAGCGCAACCACAGAAAGAGAAGTGAGTGTTGCTCCACTCCTCCAGGAGGGCAGCTCCCACTGGGGCAGCCATGCCATGCTCACCCTGCGCAGACTATGGCAACTGCAGTGGTAAAACCCGGGCAAGATGCTTTGGAAGCCCATGGACCAGAGGCACTCTACCTACAGGCAGAATTTCTAAAACAGAAATTTCAATTTAGAAATTTCTAAAACTGGGTCCACAGTGCCTCTTCAAGAGACTGTCCCCTTTCCTCCCATGCTCCCCAGTCCTGCGTCGCAGAATCAGAGGTCCCCTCCATTCCAAAAAGCCCCAGCATCCGGCCTCTCAGCTGCACCTCCCAGGGTGGGGCCTCCGCCCGGCCACAGCCTCCTCTCTGCTTCTCTATGGCCACAGGCAGGCGATCCACCAACTCTTCTGGGCTGCTGCCTTGGATGGGAAACCCACCCCTGCAGACCCTCAGCTTGCAGCACTCCCACCCTGTCTCCAAACAGCCAATTCCCACAGCCCCGCTCTCGCTGGCTGGCTCCCGGGGCTGAACAGCACTGAGTGGAAGAAGCAAGCGCTTCACTGGGAGAATGGCCTCGGGAGCCATTTTCAACCAAGGTGGCAGGCTCTGGACAAGCCACAGAGCGCATACATGCCCTGAGAACAGAAGTAAGAGAGGACTGAGGAAGGCCGGTGGCAACAGAAAATCTGCAAATCTCATCTCACTGCCAATTCCACCACCAGCACCTCCATCTGCAACCATTCAAGCCTCTCCTGCCCACAGCCTCCCTGGGCCACTGTCAACTTCACACACCCACGATTTACAGAGGACCCACTTCGTGAGGGCCAGGCACCCCAGGGGGTGCTAAGAGCGAGAAGACCTCACGGAGCTGGGGAACAAAAGCTGACATTCACTGAGCACCTGCTGTGGGCCAGGTTCCATCCACTGTTCATCCAGTCTTCACATCCACTCACTAATACATGAATGATACACCGTTCCATCCTATCTTCACATCCACTCACGAATACATGAATGTCATCACTGAGGGCCAGGGGAGTTCAGCCACTTGCCTGAAGTCACAAGGCCAAGGAGGCCACACAGAGGCCCCAGTATGCTGTCCTGACACCACATGCTCAGTCCCTCCCAGAAGCACAGGAAGGGACAAACAGGGCCAGGGACTGTGCTCTGTGCCTTCCACACGTGTTCTCATGGGATCCTTAGGCCAAGGTGAACAGTCAGAGTCAAACTGGGTCAACACCCGCCACAGCCAGAGAGAAGCCGAGCAGCCTGAGGAAGCCCACCTCCCACCCCACTATCAGCCACGGTCAAGACGACTGCTCAGAGCCCCAGCGCTGCCGGGATCCCACCCCACTGTCAGCCACGGCCAAGACGACTGCCCAGAGCCCCAGCGCGGCCGGGATCCCACCCCACTGTCAGCCACGGCCAAGACGACTGCCCAGAGCCCCAGCGCGGCCGGGATCCCACCCCACTGTCAGCCACGGCCAAGACGACTGCCCAGAGCCCCAGCGCGGCCGGGATCCCACCCCACTGTCAGCCACGGCCAAGACGACTGCCCAGAGCCCCAGCGCAGCCGGGATCGCACCCCACTGTCAGCCACGGTCAAGACGACTGCTCAGAGCCCCAGCGCGGCCGGGATCCCACCCCACTGTCAGCCACGGCCAAGACGACTGCTCAGAGCCCCAGCGCGGCCGGGATCCCACCCCACTGTCAGCCACGGTCAAGACGACTGCTCAGAGCCCAAGTGCAGCCGGGATCCCACTCCACTGTCAGCCACAGCCGAGACGACTGCTCAGAGCCCCAGCGTGGCCAGGATACACAATTCTGAGTTTGCCCATGGGTTCTGAGCAGGTGGGCATGAGGTGAGGGCAACAGCTGCCCTCCTCCCTCTCCTGGGAGGTGTACAATTCTGGCCAGTAGAACATGGGCACCGCTGGCCCAGGTGGCCACCCCAGTGAGAGAGAGAATCTGAGGATGCAATGTCCTCAGAGAAAAATTCAAGAACCACAGGAGAAGCCAGGCCATCCACTCCCACAATCCTGCAAGTTCTGAATGAAGGGGAGGGCCCTGGGGTCTCCGGCCATCTGGGCTGCTCACGGAGGACAGACACCTGCAAGCCACAGGTGAAACACACAGTGAGGCCGCCTGTGCTAGACGCTGGCCACACTGTTAGATTTTGAAAACCCGAATAGATGAACATTTTAAAAGGAATGAAAAAGTAAAACAGGGACACGTTTTATTCTAGAAACTATCCTACGATTAACTGTTAAGTCATTTTATGTGAGACAAAACACAATTCTAAAAATTAAGTTTATAATCCCAGCACTTTGGGAGGCCGAGGCACGGTGGATCGCTTGAGCCCAGGAGTTCCAGACCAACCTGGGCAATAGGGCGAAACTCCGTCTCTACAAAACACAAAAAATTAACCAGGCGTGGTGGTGCACACACAGTCCCAGCTACTTGGGAGACTGAGATAGGAGAATGGCTTGAACCCGGGAGAAAGAGACAGTGAGCCAAGATTGGCCAGGGCAACAGAGCTAGACCCTGTCTTTAAAAAAAAAAAAAAAAAAACTTTAATTTATTATCTGTTTTCAAATTTGCCTTCACCAAAAGAACTTCTTAGAAGGAGCCGAGCCTCCCCCAAAGGAAGTGGAAGCTGATGTGCACCTTCTCCCTCTGCCCCACACCCTGTAACCCCAAATCACTGCCACAGGAAACATTCGTGTAATTTACACTCGAGCCCGAGACGGCCTGTCCTGCTCACTGCTCCAGGAGACCCACCTGGCAGCAGGACCTTCCCTCAGTGGTCCCAGAGCCAGTCTCTAGGACGCATGTCACCAGACGACGCCGGCAGTGCCAGAGCCAGGAAGGGGCACAGCACAGCGCAGACTTCTATCTAAAAGGATTCTGGTCTGCGCGTGGGCATGTGGGCCTTTTTTTTCTCATCATTTGTTTTTTTTTTGCTTGAATTTCCTAGTTTTAACAGTCATGTGCAATGCACGTAGAATTCTTTTATTTTTAGTAATTTACCACAGTGAACGCACCCAAATCATAGCAGGAAAAGCAAATCCTATTAGGAGAATAACTCCTCTACCCTATTCGGCGGTGGGTGTCCTCCCTCTCCTTAGCTCTTCCATCTTGAATGGCCGAGGCCACCTCTCCCAAGAAGCGCTTGAAGCACACCGGCCAGCGCATCGCTCAGCGCTCCCCCTCGGTCCACCTGCTCTTCTGCAGGAGCGAGGTCTCCTCCCACAGTCAGTGGGGAAGCATCGGGAATGCCTGCAGGCGCCTCTGCAGGGACACGGATGGCATGCGTTCCCGCAACTACTTCATCATAAACATGAAACGTGGCTCTGAGGCCCAGCTCGGTCATCCCTCAGATACACATGGATCAGAGCTGGGGGAAGGGGTCTTTGCCACAAGAAACAAAGCCTGCGGGCCCAGGGCAGTTAGCCTGCTGTCGGCTGCCTCCAGCCTGGTGCTCATGGCAGCCAACTAAAAAAAAAAAAAAAAAAAAAAAAAGACAGTATTGAGTGTCAAGAGTCTTGGATATCAATAACAAAAAGATGAGTAATCCAATTAAAACTGGGCAAAGGGTATGAATAGGCATTTCTTCAAAGAAGATACACAGACAGCCAATAAGCATGGGAAACGATTCTCAAACTTAAGAGCCATCCGGGAGCTCAAAACCACAATGAGATACCCCTTCACAGGACACGAGGATGGCAACAATGTTTAAATGTGGGATCACAAGAGGATGGCGACAATGTTTAAATGTGGGAAGACCAGGGTCCTCGTGCATTGCTGGTGGGAAGGTAAAACGCTGCGACAGCTGCAGGAAAGTCTGGCAGCTCCTCTCAATGTTCACCATGGAGTTACCACGTGACAGCAGCTCCACTCCTTGGTATATCCCCGAGAGAAAGGAAAACATGACTGCAAAAATGTGTGTATGAATGTCCATAGCAGCAGTCTGCATAACAGTCCAAAAGTGGAAACACTCCAAATGTCCATTCACTAACAGTGGATGAATAAAACACAGCATATCCATTCAATGGAATCTCATTTGACCAAAAAAGAATGAAGCAGGCGTGCTGCAACCCAGATGAGCCTTGACAGCCCCATGAAGGGAACAGCGTGCCAGTTTCAAAGGCCACAGATTGTGTGATTCCACTTATACGAATCCACAGACACAGAAAGCAGACTCCTGGTTGCCTGGGACAGGGGGAAGGGCTGGAGGAGTGGGGAATGATTACTAATGGGTACAGGGTTTCCTTGCGAGGTGATGAAATTGTTCTGAAATTGACTGTGATGACAGTCACACAACTCTGCAAACACACTAAAAACCATTGAATTGTACACTTTAAATGGTGAACTCCATGGTACGTGAATTACATCTCAATAAAGATGTCTAAAAAGAGTCTAGAATAAGGATGTTTTAAGGACATTTATAAGCCTAACTACCTTCTCAGAAGGCAGCTCTCAGAAACAGAGGCCCTTTGCTGTGGGACTCCAGCAATGATGGGCTTTGACGTGCAGCTTTCGGGTCAGAGCTGAGGAGAGCTGACCAGCCCCACCCAGGGGCAGCAGGGATTTCAGTCTGGATGGTGCTTCCTGGATGGCGAGATGGCAGCAGAGCAAAGAGAGCTCTCCCAGGGACCCCAGGCCTGGTGACGCTAATAGAAATCTTCGCAAAGGATTGATGTAAACGGTTGTGTTGTTCTGTTTGTTTTTAACTGGAGAGGGCTTGAGGTTGGCATAGGGCAAACCAAACCTGCCTGGGAAGATGCCGTGACCCCATGATGCCCACGGCATCCCTTCCACAGGGGCACCCCACACATGGGAGACACAGGCATTCCAGGGAACACTCCAGCCTTCATCAAGCAAGAAATAGGCCTGGAAGCAATTCTATGACTAGACCTCATGGGGAGAGATGCCTCTAGCTCGCATCCCAACCTCATTTAAAATGCTTGCACCCTCTGAGCCAGTAATTTCATTTCTGGGAATCTGTCCCAAGGAAATTATCCAAAATGCAAACAAATATTTATGTAGAAAGATGGTCATCACAGCATTATTTATACATCGCAAAAGATATGACCTAAATGTCTAATAATATGGAAGTGATTAGAGCTATACCCATTTGTTGCTGACAGGAAATCAAGAAACAGACCCAAAATGTTTAAGGGAAAACCTTGGCCTTTCAAAGTCTACAGCAAGGAAAGGCAAAGTGCAACTCATCTGCACGTCCGGTACCAGCCCCCACCCCCACTCTTGAAAGAGAGCCCTAATCATTTGTTAGTCACTTCACAAGGCCTAATTACACTGTTTTTTCCTTCAATACCATTGATCTCACAGCCAATGTTGCATGGCATTTAATTAAAGGAAAGGCTACTGCTATTTCATGTTAAAAAATCTAAATCCTTTCAAACAAATTAGAAGCTTGAAGTTCACATTTTTACTTTCCAGTACGACTCACTCGGCCTCTTATAATTTCAGCATTAAAACATATACAGCAGGACTCAGCTCAAGCCCCTTCTGAGGTTAGCAGCCTTTGTTGATAATAGTACCTGGCAGCAAGTTACTCCATTTCTTAACAGGCAGAGTCAATAACAAGATTGGCTTCAGCAAGGATAATCGTTCTGATGCTACGATATGTAAATAGTAATGGGGCAGCCGTACAGAGGCTCCTGAGACAGTTTTCCACCACATCCACGCTTTGGGTAGGGCCCTGGCATCACAAGACCTCTCTGGCACGTGCTGTACTCCAGGTTCATCACTCCCACACCTGTCACCCTGTAGAAGTCCCCGGACCAAACCTCAGGGGACATGCAGAGGAGAGGCGTAGCCTCTCAGCACTGCCGAGGGACTCCCTCTGCCCATTTTCCTTCCGTGGCTCTGGAGGCCAGCATGCACACGCCTAACTGTCACACGTGACTGAGAAATCCACCAGACAGGAAGCTGGATACACAGAAAGGCTAGAGAGAGTCTTGTCCATGATAAGCTCAATTAATTTTAGATAAGTATGCAATGTAATTACGAAGGCAGAGCAACATGATCCCACAGTCCCCTGCACATAATTTCAAATATAATGCACAGAAGCACAGAGGAAAGGCTCAGATGGCAACGAAAGACCCCGGGACAGTCAAGAACTGACCATCGACCTCCCCTGCTGGCCCACAACCCACACGGCACGGCCAGGCTTGCTTTATCCTGCAGAAGCCTGGATCTGGTGCCCCAGAGCGCTTCTGTCTAAAACCCCATCAGTCCTGGATTTCTACCCAGCAGCTCACTGCTACTCCGTGAAAGGGACGACATGGATCCCACCCTGACTCCCAGGTTGCACACGGTCACTGCTACCCCATACTGGCACGATCACTCCCTTCCTGCATTCATGCCAGCAAGAGCTGTACCTGTTTCCAGGCCCCTCTGAACCCCAACCACAAGCTCGTGGTCTGCACCTCCCACATCCCCGGGCTCCTAACTCCTGGTGGTATCACTGCACGGACGAGGTGCTGAGGAAGGTTTGTTAAACAGAACACAGAAAATAACAATACGAAATCCTCCACCTGTCTAGTGAGATGGGCAAGAAAGAAGGGCTCTGAGTAAGCTAGATTTCCGTGGAGTGCCATTCGCACTCTGTATTATGTATAGGTAAGGGGACCATATGATGTACCGTCCAAAGCAGACACCCTGGGCACAAGTAATAATTATCCTAGGACGGCAGGGGTAAACCAGCACCTCAGCCTCTGATCAACCTGTGTCCACGCCTCTGCATAGGTGTTTTGGGTAGCACAGGTACAGGAGGCTTCCTGGTAGCACTGGGCCCATAGAAAACGGGTGGAAAGACACCGTCCAGGCAAAGGAAAATATTAATCAGTAATCACTGTTCCTTATTATTAACTATTATAATGGCTACTACCTTGCCATCTATTGTGTCATTGGAGTATTCTATGTTTTTGCATATATTTCAATAGTTACTGTTCACAAGTATTAGGCAGAGATTAATAACGAACAGGGGGATCAGCAGGTTCCTGTGTCTGGATGGAACAGAGGATGAACAAGCAATCAGGAGTCCGATGAAGAAGGGCATTAACTATCAGGAGTGTGACTCTGTCCTGCAAGCGACGGGGAGCTGTTAAAGCAGAGGTGAAAGCCACGTTTCAATGTGATTCGCCTCCCACCAGGCCGTGGAATGCATCGCAGGGGAAGACGGAAGCTAGGAGACTTGCTGAGAAGCTACTTCAATGCCTGAACAGAGATCATAAAGCTGTGATCTAGGGCAGACCCATTAAAGCCAGGAAGGAAAGGCTGAAGGAATTAGCGCCAGAACATCCGGAAAGAACAAGAACGGGTGGGGGTGGGCTTCAGCAATAACTAGATATGGGGACAGAGAGAGGCCAAAATGACAATGACCAAACATTACCCTGGAGAGGAGGATTAGCGCCATCTATGATGTAAACAGGAAGTTGAGGGGGCGGCTTGTTCAGTGGAGGAGGAGCAGGGAACGGGAAGGGGCAGGAGAGAAGGGATGACGAGGCTGTGCAGCAGCATCTGTGCCACGTACTGGTTTCCACGTGACAATCTGTCGTCCTGGACAGCAGTTCCCATCCCCAGTTTACAAATGAGGAAGGGCAACTCGGGGGCCTGACTCTCAACCAAAGTCCATGATCTTCCTATCACACGTGACACGTTTCTCACAGGGAAAGTCCCAAGACAGTGCAGTGGGCACCTCCGGAAGACAGGGACACTGGGCGAGGAGGCTCAGGGGTGCGGAAACGCAGGTGGAGTCCCAACCAAGGAAGAGCGTGTTTAAAACAAGAAGTCCAGAAACGCACATGGGTGTGAAGGAGAAACAGAGCCCACTCACAGGGGACACTCGGAGACAGCAGGGGGGCATCAGAGCAAAATGTCACAGAACGCTGGGAAAAAAGTTTTCACGAAGTGTCCATGGGTGCAAAATGCCCCTGAGGTCAAGTGGCATGGCTGAGAAAGCAACCCCTGAAACAGAAAAGAGCCGCACGCGCCGTCCGGCACTGCCCGCGCCCAGCTCTGTGCCCATCACTCTGACCAGCCACCACGTGCTCACTGCTGCGTCTCCGGGGCCCAGCGGACAAGGCCCTGCCTCGAGTGAGTGCTCAGTAAGTGTCTGCTGAACAATGAACCTCTTCCCTTCTTCATCTATAAAACTGAATTAATTAACTTCTCGGTTCCTGTTCCGCTCTCAAGTACAACGAGGCAAATGTGGTGTCTTTGGTGACCAGTTTCAGCAAAGTGAGTAAAAACCAGATTTTAAGGGAAACAGCACTTAAAGAACACTTCCGAATCTCACGCCATCTCTCACGGCAGCTGACGTGAAGCCCTCGCTCCCTCGCGTTGAGCCTCTATTGGAGGCTGGAGGAAATCCTCGAAAGAGTCACGACCAGCCACGTGGGCACAGAGCCAGGCATGGGGCCAACCCTCGTGTAAAGAACATTTTTTCAAATGTTCAAGACGTCCTGCGCCCATCCTTCCGTGGTACATCCTGTAGCACATCCTGAAGGAGGCAGCTTCATGTCTCTCGCCCGCTTTCAACATTCCCAAGGTTCTGCTCAGATCCTAGAGGTGCCTCTGTCACCCCTGCCCCACCACAGCAGGTGAGAAATGTGACCAGGCTGGGGTGCTGATGGAGCATGAAAGGATAGATGAGGGGAGGCAGAGCCGAGGATGAAGGCAGAGAGGGGCAAGTGCTTTGGAAACACACGCGGATGCTCAGCAAAGGCCCCGTCATCCTCTCAGGCCTCCATCTTTCCACAGACAACTGCCTGCTCAGCTCCTGGTCTTAAAAGGCCTCGAAAGTGTCCCCTCAGCAGGAAGGGCTGCAAAGGAATCATGCTCCCAACAGGAGCAGCATTGGAGGTCACAGTGTGCAGGCAACGGACTGTCGTCCAGTCCCACAAGAGCCAGGGGACCCAAACCAGGCTCTTTAGGCAATACATGGATGGACCTCAGTCGGCAGAGATGCAGAAAATGCCAGTGACATGGCGCTCCGGGACCGGCAGGCTCCGAGCACAGGGAGATGGGCAAAGCGCAACTCTGCCTGGAGGAGCTCGTGATGCAGCCAGGAAACAGCCAACCTTACACAAGGCGAGATGGACAAAGCTCAGACAGAGACGCAAGCAGGAGCAGAGAGACAGGAGTCAACAGATTCAGCAGGAGTCTGATGTAAGGAAAAGGGTGGGCACTGATGGTCAAAGGCATCAAGAAGGAAGCCAGATGAGTGAAGTAGGGCAAAGGCAGAGGCCTCGTGGAGCCAGAACCAAGAACAAGCCTTCAACTCAGTATGATGTTTCCAGCGACAGATTCGTCCACCCCTGAGAAAACAAGGACCTCACGCCACTGAGATTCAGACAAACGTTATCATGATCCCAAATACAGATGGAAGATTCTGTAAGTCTCATAACGTTGTGCTCAGCCTCAAGGGAGTGGGTACCAAGGGATCAGCATGTGAATGGTGTCGCTGAAGAAACAGGTCAGACCACATACAGGGGCACACGCAGCAGCAGCAGCCACCCTGCGGTTCTGGAAGACGGAGGTGCTAAAGTTCTCTGCGGGCAGGGAAGCCGGGAGGCCCTGGGAGGGGAGGGAGCCTCCGAAGAGCTTCAAGGCACCCTTTCTTCTGTATTTCTCTCATTCACTTTGAGAAGGACAAGCCAGCAAGGGCTCACAGAGATACCAGGCCACTGTGGTGCCCATGATATCCCCCCAAATAGCTCAGCAGCCCCAGCATACATGGGAAAGGCAGCTGACTCCCAGAAACCACCGGAGCTGCACGGCTGCCTGCGGCACCCCTGAGCCCCACCACAGTGCCCACGAAGCATCTTCCCCACCACAGTGCCCACGAAGTATCTTCTAGGCCCAGTTTGTCCAAGGAAAGGCCTCATGTCTTCATCAAATCCAAATGCACAACAAAACCACAGGCTGCCACCGGCTCGTGGCCCCTGCCTCTTAATGTTCCCTACTTTGACCAACATTACATTCATGGCAGACAGAAAGAGCACACCCCTATTAAGAGCCTAAAACTCAACTGCCACCGTGTGCTGAGCCATGCACCCCTTCCTAGCCCTGCCAACCACAATCAACAAAGAGCTATGGAGGTCGCTAAGTACTTCTGAAATCCCATTTCCAATTCTTCTCCCAATGGCACCTCTTCCCATCTGAAGACGGGATGAGGAATTCTAATCGCTGCACTAAATCCCGATGGCTCACATAGGCCACAGAGGAGAGCTCCCAGGACTCCTTGCACTCTGTCCTTATTGGGGCAGAGCAGCCAGGACCAGGAAACAGCGCCAAGGCAAACCATTTCAAACAACCTGGGTCAGCGTCTTCTCAAACCATCGAGGGTCTCCCGCCTCAGGGCCGGGGCCAGGCCGGCACCAGCAGGCTCTCGGGCACAGGTACTCAGGCACTAAGCTCTGGGGAGCCTCTCCGGCTAGAAGGGGTCTCTAGAGATGAGTGCAGCAGCGGGAGGGGCTCTGTGACCTGAGAGCGATGCCTGCCCCAGCCCGGGTTTGAACCCTGGAGGTGATGTCAGGTAGGCATACGGTGAAAGTCAAGCCTGTTCAGCTGTGTCTTGTGGTCTAATACTATTCCTCACCTCTCCGACAGACTGAAACCTCTTCGAGGGCAGAGTCTCTTCTGGGTCCCCTTAGGGACATCCCATGGCAAAGCCAACAGGTATATGTTTTAAATTTTTTTATTGAGACATAATTCACAAACCATAAAATTTAACATGTAGGACTCAGTGGTTTCCAGTATTATGCACAGAGCTGTGTGCCCGTTACCACTGTAATCACAGAACATTTCCATCACCCTTTACAGAAACCACGTGCCTGTTCACCATCACTCCCCACCCCCTACAACTACCAATCCACTTTCTGTCTCTATGGATTTGCCCTTTTGCACATTTCATATAAATAGGAGTCACACAATATGTGGTCTTCTGTGAGTGATTTACTTCACTTAACATAACGCATTCAAGGTTCATCCACTTACTCCTTTTTATGACCAAATAATATTCCACTGTCTGGAGAGACTCTGTTTGTTTATCCATTCATCTGTGAGAGACACTGAATTGTTTCCCCTTTTCTGGCTATTATGAAAAATGCTGCTAAGAACATTCATGTACAAGACTGTTTGTGGGCATGTGTCTTCAATTCTCTTGGGAATATACATACGTAGGAGTCCCGCTGCTAGTCACACGGCAGCTCTTCGTTTCACTGTTTGAGGAAACCTCAGGCTCTTTTCCACACCAGCTGCATCACTGTACGTTCTCAGCAGCGGCATATAAGGGTTCTGATTTCTCCATGCGCTTGCAAACATTGGTTAATGTCTTTCTTTTTCTTTTTGGCCTTTTTTATTATAATCATCCTAGTGGGTGCAAGTGGAACATTTTTGGAATGGGATAATAGTTAGTTCCCAAAATTTTAGATCTAGTTTTAAACCTTCCCAAAAGGGTTCTGCACACCACATTTGCATGTGTGAATTTCTAACACGCGAGCGCGCGCACACACACACACACACACAGCCACCAGGCTGGCATCAGGTGCATGACAATGCCAGGGGATGAGACATTTCACAGTGTACCTCAAAGGCACCCACAACCCCACGGCACACAGCAGCCTGTCTCCAGAGAGACAGGGCAGACAAGAGGCCCTCCTGTGTGCCCCTCAGCACTCATCTCCATCCCCACTGACCTGTAAGCTCCAGAGGCACGTGGCCCCTGCCTGCATCCACCATGCACTCCAGCACACAGCAGGAATGCAGTCGAGCTGCTCCACAGACGCACACCCAGGAAGGAAGGGCTATGTCCCCACAAACGCAGCGGCTGTTCCAGGGGCAGCTAACTTCCTCCAGATGTTCCCCAGATAGCAACCACGACTAAACTAAAATATCATCACCAGCTGTCTTTTGCCCAAGTTCATCTAAACCAACCTGGCTAAATACGTAACTAACAAGAACAACTTAAGTGAAGACGAAGAAGGCATGTTCGGCAATCCACCAGCCACGCAGCACAGAAAGAGCACTCATAACCGAACGAGAGAAACTACGGTACCAGGCGACGGTCACGGAGCACGGCAGAGCTGACACTTGTATCTGGCACCTCATTTTGTCGTTGCTAGCTGAAGACCCCCAAAAGTTGTACAACCGATCCAAGATCACTCCATTAGAGAAAAGCGGAGACAACAAATGAAATCGAGTTGTGTGACCCACATTTCCAGGTGTCCCTTTGCCTGCTGCCCACTGCCCAGCCTCTCCCAACAATCCTTGCAGGCTGGGATGAGAGTAAAAAGATAGATGAACATGTCCAGCCCAGGACATGTGACTTGACTTGGCTGTTCTCTAATAAAGATGACAGAAACTGTGTCTTAGTCAACAGCAGGTTCAGTGAGGACCAGAGTGCGTGGAAGCTGTCCTGGGAGGTAATGGGATCTGAGGCCTCCACTAGTCAGTTCTAGAATTTCGCAGAGAAACACTGAGAGACAGAAAGGTGTCCAGGAGGAAGGCGGTTGGCAGAGGGCCTTGAGGGCAGGCTGGGGCTGCATGAGCAACGGCAGGTCACCCACAGAGCAACCTGCCAATTGGAGACCCACGTGGACAGAGGCATCTACTCCAGCAGCCAAGGCCAGGCCAACAGGGACAACCTGCAGGCAGACGGCATCGCCACAGAAGAACTGTCCAGCATCGGAATAATAATGGCCGCAACCAGGCACTCTGCCTAGAGCATCACATAGATTGTGAGATAGCCCCTCCTGACAGATGGGGTTAAGTACTGTAACTAGCTACTAAGCGGTGAATCCAGGATCTGAGGGTGATCTGTGAACCGTGTGTCACAGAAATGGCTCAAACAGAGATGGGGACGGGGAAGGGAGGGTGCACTGGTTAAGGGTCTCCACAAGGTCCCCATCAGCAACGAAATCTCACAGGAGTTAAAAAAAAAAAAAAAAAAAAAAAAACACGGTGAAGCAGTGAGGTGCTATTACGTGGGCTGAAGCACACTCAGAAAGAAACACCAAAGAAAAATACGAACTGCTCAACCCTGCAACCCGAAGTGTACGTGAGACTACTTAGAGCAACGTGTCACAATGCACTCAAAACTGTAACAATATTTATGACTATTTGCAACAGAAATAGTATGCAATAAAAAAGTAATATACAGTAACAGCATAAACGTCCTCATACAGACTCAGCAATGCCAACCAAAAGCCCTTGTTACCAAGAAGAAAAAGGTGATAAATATTTCTACCAGAGAGCCTAACTGGATTTCTGTCTAAGGCACTGACAGGCGGGCTGCAAACAGTTGGTCGACCCCCTGTTGCCCCAGGTCTCTCCCTCAGCTTAGAGAACCATACAGGCTGCTCTGAAATCAGAGCCTCGATGAGGCATCACTTAAACTTCATAAACGACCTGCTTTAAAAACTCACTGCAGTTACTCACAGACCAGTTCACGAGTCTAGAATCACCTCTAGCTGGCTCTCCACTAACTGCCTTCCAACAGCAAGCACTCCTTCCCTCGTCTCCTGGGTCCTGATGGAAAGCTTCTGGCATGAGATTTATGCTCGCAAGGGTGGAGGGCACCCTGAGTTCCACTAGAATACTTCCAGCGCTCTTCTGACACCTCCTCCACGATACCATTTTTGTGGAGTGGGGAACGTTACAGGCAGAAGTGTAAAAAAAATTAAAGGCTTTAAAGCCGCTCTTAATGAGCAAAAACTTCCTATCGCAAAGTCATCATCCAACTAACTAAGATCACTCTCCTAACTATTTAATCGTTTCCCATCCTCTCCCTTCTAAGACAGGAATGTTGCCCAGAAAGAACATCTACTGCTCAAGAAGTGTTTGCAGTCTTGCCTCCGGGTGTTTACTGTGTGGAGCGCACGCGCACACACCCACACACACACACCCCATTAGGTGCCATCGGAACTGGTCCTCTACATGTTTTTAGATGTTTTACATAAAAGTGTCCATTTACAATGGAAACTGTTTTCATTTCAAACCCATGTTTCCTCCCTGGAATGAGTGGGGCACTGCTCTCCAAACACAGAGGACCAACAAGCCTGGGCGCCGTTACTGCATGGTTGTTTTGTACATAAAGTCCTTTGTAAGAAAGGACTCAAGAGTCCCAACCTGGGAAAAACACAGACCTCAGCTATCAGCAGCAGACCTGGCAGGCATGACTTAGACCAACAGGAAAACCCAACGCACCCCACATTTTCCTACAGACACGTCCGCACGGTGGGGCAGGAGGAGAGTGTGAAGAGAAGGGACAGAAGAAAGGCAGAGAAGCCGCAGAATGCCTAACAATGATCATTGTCAACACGCAGAAAGTGTTCTTGACAAACAGAAGTGAGGAAAACGGCAGATAACGTAAAACAGGCCAACCTGGCAGATAACATAAAACAGGCCAACCTTAATGCCTTAGAACCTGCTGGGCACGTCATGGCAGATACTGGTGGATACGTAAACCAGCACTGCCTAGTGACTTCCGCTCTTCCGAAAAGGTGTATTCTGGTCTTTACAACCCTCCAGGACACCTGAGGCCAGGCCTCCTCCCTCCCAGATCTCCCATGGTGGCAATCTCTTCTACACTATTTCTCCTATGTGGGAATCTACATGTCAAACTAATGGCACAAAACATATCAAATTCCTCCAGGTTAGACCCACCTGGGGTCTCCGAAAATGAGGGAGAGGTCACTGCAGAACTGATTTTCCACACTGCAAAGTCCTCAGCCCAGTTCCAATTGACCAAAGATCATTAGCTGCACGGCTGATAAGAAAGGCCAATGGCTTCCAAGGCCCGGCCCTGGACTGCTGAACTCCACGCGAGATTCCACAAAGGCGGACACCCGCCTAAAGGGTCTCTCAACAGCACCGGCACCGGCACCAGGTTCCGAAAACAGCACTGTTTTGCTTTTGTGGAATGCATACTGACGTTGAGAAAGGGGAAATGACAGGATGTCTGGGGTTTGCTTTGAAATGCTCCAGCAAAGGAGAAGGAAAAGAAGAAGAAAAGCAAGGGACAGATGAGAGGATGGTGGCATATCTTGATACCCGCCGAATCTGGGCGACAGGTGTGTTGTTTCACTGCACTGTTCTCTCAACCTTTGAGCATGTTTGAAATTTTTTATAACACAGGGTTTGTTGTTGTTGTTGTTGTTTTTTAACGTGAGAGATGGTAAAGGTGGCCCAGGCCTGCTGACAATGACGGATGACATTCCCGTTTGGGAAAACTCTGTCCATTTCCTGAGGAGCAGAGCCTTTCCCCCTTCTGGACAAGAAGTCACCCCTCCTCCCACACTTAGGTACCCCACAGCCCACAGTGAACTGTCTCCTCTGACCTCAACACTGCTTGCAGGGTAGCTCTTCAAGATGGAAAGCACAAATGAGTAAGCTATGTCACCAGGCCCACTGACAAACATACATACAAATGGATCAGTGCTGCTAGCAACAATTCTAACTCACTAAACAGTTCCCACTGAAAGATCACAACAGCTATTGCCTGTTCGCCTCATTATTTAAAACTACATCGTGGTATATGTGTGCTGTCGACATAGATGAGTAACAGGAGAGGGGAGAAAAAGCACTCGGCACATCGCTGCCTTCCAGATGCACTGCGGCACACTCCGTGGTATCTGCCTGGCAACAATACCAATGGCAAGATACCCATTTCTTGTCCCAAACAGATGGATGTCTAAAAAGCATCTCATCTTTTAAACACAGAATTTTTTTACCCCTAAGCCAACACCCCAGCCCTCCCACAGAGCCTTGGCTGTTGCCAGCTCCCCGGCTGCTCCTGCAGGCCGACTGCAGCAAGGTGTATCATCCGCCTGGAGTGGGCTGGCCACCGGTTCCTTCCCGAGGGCTGGCGACCCAATGTAAACAGAACAACAGACTCTCAAGTCCCCAGCTTGCAACTAGTACATGATCATCATTCTCTCACTTTCAAATAAAAGAGCCTAATATTTTGAGCATAATGATTTTAAGGAGCTCAACAATTTCTTTGCATGCATTATTCATTTTGTGACACAAAACTGTTATTTCACTGAGATTACTGTAAATCGCTACATGAAGAGCTGGCTTGCATGAACAATTAAATGATAGATATGATAAACTAGATTTATAAGCTTTATGTTCCCATAACATAAATTCCTTGAATGATTTAACTCAGCAGAGCTAGAAAATTCTTTTCAGACACCAGGTTCGTGGATCTCCAGCTCCCCCATCAGCATTTAATGAAAACTTACCTCAAAACTGAAAGCAAAAATATTTAATAAAAGGCTTAATATTACTATGGTAACCACAGCAACTTGTTTCAAAAATGAATAATAGCTCTGTTAGGTGCTTCATTAAAAATTTTCCAACCAAATACTGCCCTTAATCTTCTCAATGGAACAAAAGACTTATTCAGGATCCATGTAGAAGACTAAAAATAATGTCAGATACAACCTTGTGCTCAGGCACAGACATCCTTACGTCTCAAGCACAGAGAAAGATGGAATCTAATCAGCTAAGAGGAGAGAAAGTTGGGTATTTATCCTAAAACAATTGATTAACAATCTCAGTATCCCATTGTTACATTCTTTCCTCCACTGATCAACAAAGACATTCCTCGTCTCACCAAAATGCCCTTCTCCTGACACAGGCAACCGCCTGCAGATAATGCAGGAATCAAAGACGACAGTCGCTGGACACCAGGGTGTGACCAACAAACACCAGGGCCCGCTGGACTCCAGGAACAGACAGGACTCCCTTCTCCAGAGAATTCCAGAGTTGGAGAGGTCCAAGAAACCAAACCTGACTATGGCACAGGACTTCTGAGACCACCCACGCAGTACTTGCCGGGATGGAGGAGAGCGCGGCATCTCCAACCCAACAGTCTCCTACCGCTCCACTCAAGAGCCCAACAGGACCCCTGGGCCTGGGACGACTCTGCTCAGACGTCTAGGCCAGCCTCACTGTGCTCAGACCATCAACCGCTATGATGCCTGCGAGTGAGCAGGAGGACTTCGTTACAACCGGGTAAGGTGACAGCTCCAGACCCCACAGGGGACCCAGATGGAAGCATCCAGCTCAGCCCAATCCTTCCCAGGAATCACTCGGCCCCACCTCTGCCTGGTGCACTCTGGCTGTGCTGGGTTCCTCTACCCACCCATAAGCTCCGCCCATCCTCACACTCAGTCTCCTGCACACTCACTCCTGTCCCACCACCATGTCAAGCTGACGACTCAACCACACATACCTATGGCACCCAGTCACTAGTTTTATGCTGCTGGCTATGCTGCCTGGCACAGAGGAGGTGCCAAATGAGTGCCTGCAGGGGGTACAGTCAGAGGGAGACAGGGCTGCCCAGATGCTTTACAGCTCCATGCAACTAAGTTTATAAACTTCTCCAAAGAGGAGAGTAAGAAGAGAAGGAAGCAGCACGCAGTTGAATAGTTCACGGTCTACACAGCAGTTAATGGCATGACACGGTGGACATGGGCACCGTGGCACGGTGAGACCACAGAAGGGGATGCTTCTCAATGAGACCCCTACTTGGAATGCTTAGAATGGCTTGATAAGAATTGTGCTTGGATCAGAGTGCCCACGCCCAGCATCCAGCATGCCTGACCCACATGTTTACACCCACAGGAAGGCTGGCTGGCCAGTCCAGCCCAAGCTTGTACTCTTTTGCAAACGACAACCAAGAAGACAGAGACCATGTGACCATCAAGACCAAACAACCCCACAAACATCGATCTGCCCTGAGATTTCCGGACCCCAGCCCGAATGCTTCTGGCCCCAGCACAGCATCTGCCCATGTGATGACTGGAAGGCAGCTAAACTTCCTGATGATGTGAGAGCACAGGGTGCTGCTGGCTGCTACTCACCAGGCTGTGTTGATGCTCACAGGTGAATCCGCTGTGAATGAGGTGCAGTTTATTTTCATTAATAGAAAAGCTTGGCCTCCTTCACCCCAGGAAACTAGGATATCATCCATCTCAGTTTACCCGGCTCACCGCTCACCTGCCCCTCTTCAACTGTCAAGAGTGCCCCATTTGCCCCCAAAACAGATGATAAATAATACGGCCCCTCTACTGAGAAACCCCAGAAGTCTACAGACACCATCTACAGAATGCATGACACCCACTCCCAGCCCCAACCTACTTCTGGATGGGTGTAAAGGCTTCACCCAAAATGTACTGGGGGCCACACTGTGTGCTCTTTTGGGCCCAGATAACAAAGGGGGCACGGTGAGGTGGCTTAATCACAGTGAATGATTCCTATTTGGGACAGCTTCAGAACAAAGCCGAGAGTCTCAATTCCCAGGCATCCCAGGAGGAAGAGCTGCTGCAGACCCGGCCGGGGGGCCACTGTATACCCACAGCTGTTTCATCTCTGCAGAGGAGTTATTATTATCACAAAAATCAACAACAACAACAACAGCTGACTTGACGGAGTGCTGCTCTGTGCGGGTGGTGATTTGTATTCGTACACTGAATGCGCGTAACAACAGAAGTGAGTGATGCCCACCTGACCAATGAGGACCCTGAGCTAACAGCGAGCAGCAGGACCGGCTCGGGGCCTCCCCCTGAACCACCACACTACAGTGGGTTGTTTCACAAAAGATGCCCTGAAATCCAGCCACCCAACTGAACACGCGGAACTAAATCCACTTCCCACCAACTGCCTCCAGTACACAAAGTGTGCATGAGGCACGGTGGACACTCAGAGAGAGCTAAGTCCCAGGGGACCCCAGGATCCTGGTCCTGCCATTCTACCCTCCTTCCATCTCCTTGTGAACATGGGCCGTCGCACCTCCTTCAGCTCCCTTCTCATTGATGTTGCCCAGACACTGCTCCATTCAACTGTGATGTTGTCAAGGCATGCCCTGGGCCCGCAACAGCAGCTCTGGAACATCCCTACCCGTCAAGGCACCAAAGCCCTCCCTCCCCCACTCATCGCCCAAAGCTGCCTGCTGGGTGTGGCTGTACAGTCTGTGCACTGCCAAAGGGCTCTGGAGAACTTTCCGCAGTACAGCTGATGTTCTATAGCTTGATCAGAGATCACGCTGCACGGCATGCCTTTGTTAAAACTCATCCCACTGATTTTTGTGCTGCAGATTTGTCCATTTCATGGTGTAAATATTACCTCCACGAAAACCCCAAATCTAGTTAATGGCATGCACACTCAAGTGTTTAGTGGGGAAACTGATGTCTACAACTGACTTTGAAATGCATCCAAAAAAAAAAAGAGATGGATTGATGGATGGATGGAGAGAGACAGAAGGAGAGATGGAGGGAGACCTAGCATATTCTATATGGCGGCTTCAATGGATGGCCATGACAAGTCTTTCAGCTTTTTTCCATGTTTGAAAAGTTTCAAATAAAATGTTAAAAATAAATTCCAAGTCTTAGATCCCATAGAGACCCAAACCCACGACTGCTCAGCCTATATGGCTTTTGGCCAAATGATATCCCACATCTTAGTTGTCCCTACTATTCAAATGACCCGAAAGAAACCAGCTTGTTATTTCAGCTCTGAGTTCTTCATGCCTTTACCAAAGAATGCAAAATTGGTGCCTGTTTTCAATTAAGGAAAAGTTTTTAAGTTGCAGCAAAAATATCTATACTTGTAACTTACAAACCCATCTGTCCTTGTTTTGTGTTGAATGGACCAAATAATAATACAGAATGTTATTATTAGGGATACAGGAATATCAGGGATGCAATTTTTTTTTCCAGCTTAATAGATGTAACCAAAGAGTAAAAATGGTATGCATATAAGATGCTCAACATGGTGTTCTGATTTATATATACATTGTGCATTTACTACCAAAATCAAGCTAATTATATCCTTCGCCTCACATGTTATAGTTACCTTTTGTGTGCATGGTAAGAACACTTAAATCCTACTCTCTTAACAAGTTCCAAGTATACAATACAGTACTGTTAACTATAGTCATCATGCTGTACACCTACAGATCCCGGGAACTGATTAATCGTATAAATGAAAGTTTATTCTCTTTGGCTCACATCTCCCCACTTTGCAGCCCTCCAGTTCCTGACAACCACCATTCTACTCTCTACTCCCAGGAGTGCAATGTTTTTGGATTCCACCTATAAGGAAGATGACGAATATCTGTCTTTCTGGGTATGGCTAATTCCATGGAGGATAATGTCACCCAGGCTCACTCATGTTGCTATAAATGACAGGGTTACCATCTTTTCTAAGGGTAAATAATATCACCGTCCCACTCCCCATTAGTACTATTAGAACAAAATATCTGAGACTGGATAATCCATAAAGAACAGAAAATTTTTTCTCACAGTTCTAGAGGTTGAAAGTAAGATCAAGGTGCTGGCAGGTTAGGTGCCTGACAACCGCCCTCTGGCTGTGTCCTCAAAAGGCAGAAGGGACAAAAAGGACAAATGTCATTTCCTCACATGGCCAAATAGCAGAAGAGAGTGAACCCACTTCTTCAAGCCTCTTTCTAAGGGCCCTAACCTCATCCATGAGGGCTCCACCTTCATGAATCAATCACCTACTATAGGCCCCACCTTTGAATACTATCACATTGGTGATTACGTTTCAACACATCAATTCTGGGGATCATTAAGACCATGGAAATCCCATTTACACACACACACACACACACACACACACACCCCCATTTTCATTATTCTTTCATTCATTGGTGAATACTTGGGTTGTTTCCACGTCTTGGCTGTTGGAGAATAATACTCCAATGAACATGAGGGTACAAATATCTCTCTGAGGCACTGACTTCATTTCCTTTGGATATATACCCAGAAGTGGGATTGCTGGATCATCTGACAGTTCTATGTTAAATTTTTTGAGGAACCTCCATACCGTTTTCCATAAAGGCTCTATCAATTTATATTCCCACCAACAGTGTAAAAAGGTTCCCCTTTCTCCACATTCTCACGAACGCTTGTTATTATTTGTCTTTTTTTTTTTTTTTTTTGGAGACAGAGTCTCGCTCTGCCACCCAGGCTAGAGTACAGTGGTGCAATCTCGGCTCACTGCAACCTCCACCTCCAGGTTCAAGCGATTCTCCTGCCTCAGCCTCCCAAGTAGCTGGGACTACAGGTGCACACTACCATGCCCAGCTAATTTTTGTATTTTTAGTAGAGACAGGCTTTCACTGTTAACCAGGCTGGTCTCAAACTTCTGACCTTGTGATCCACCCACCTCGGCCTCCGAAAGTGCTGGGATTACAGGCATGAGCCACTGCCCAGCCTCATTTGTCTTTTTGATAAGAGCCATTCTAACAGGTGTGAAATGATAACTCATTGCGATTTTTATTTGCATTTCTCTGATTAGTGATGTTGAGCACCTTTTCATATACCTATTGATAACGTGTATGTCTTCTTTTGAAAAATGTCTATTCGTGTCCTTTGCCCACTTTTTCATCAGGTTATTTAGTTTGTTTGGTTTTCATTTTTGCTGTTGAGTTCTTCGAGCTCTTTATGTATTTCAGACATTTACCCCTTATCAGATATAGAGTTTGCAAGTATTTTCTTATAACCCGTAGGTTGTCTCTTCACTCTGATGATTATTTCCTTTGCTGTGCAGAAGCTTTTTAATTTGATGAAATCCCATTTGTCTATTTTTGCTTTCATTTTATGCTTTTGGTGTCATATCCAAAAAGGCACTGTGCAGAACAATGTCAAGAAGCTTTTTCTCTATGTTTTCTTCTAGTAGTTTTACAGCTTCAATTCTTACCTTTAAGTATTTTATCCATTTTAAGTTGATTTTTGTATATACTGTGAGTTAAGGGTCCAATTTCATTCTTATGCATGTGAATATCTACTTTTCCCAACGAACTTATTGAAAAGACTATCCTTTCCCTATTGTATTCTTGGTACCTTTGTCAAAGATCAATTGACCACAAATGCATGAATTTATTTCTGAGCTCTCTATTCTATAATCCATTGATCTATATGTCAGTTTTTATGCCAATATCATACTGTTTTGATAATCTAGTTTTATAACATATTTTAAAATCAATAAGTGGGGTGCCTCCAGCTTCATTCTTCTTGCTCAAGACTACTTTGACTATTTGGGATATTTTCGAATTTTAGGACCGTTTTTCTTCTTTCTGCAAAACATGTCATTGGAATTTTGATAGAGATTGTCCTATGTATAGATAACTTTACACAGTGTGGACATTTTAACAATATTAATTTTTCCCATTCATACCCATGGGATATCTTTCCATTTATTTGTGTCTTCTTTACTTCCTTTTATCAATTGTTATAGTATTCATTGTAAGAATCCTTCACCTCCAGGTTGCAGTGAGCTGAGATAGCGCCACTGCACTCCAGGCTGGGCGACAGAGTGAGACTCTGTCTCAAAAAAAAAAAGAAGAATCCTTCACCTCCTTGGTTACATTCACATGAAAGTATTTCATTCTTTTTGATTCTATTGCAAATGGGGTTTTCTAAAATTTTTTGGAGAGTTGTTGTTAGCGTATAGAAACACAATTGATCTTTGTATGTTGATTTTTGTGTCCCGCCACTTCACTGAATTTATTAGTTCTAACAGTTTTTTGGTGGAGTCCTTAGGGTTATCTACGTATAAGATCATGTGAACTGCACACAGACAATTTTATGTTTCCTTTTTGATTTGAATGCCTTTTATTTCTTTTCATTGTCTAATTGCTCTGGCTGGGAAGGCATCCTTATCCTCTTCCTGATCTTAGAGGAAAGGCATTTGTAAGATCTTAAGCTACAGGATTGTCATATATGGCCTTTTTATATTGATGTACATTCCTTCTATACCTGATTTATTGAAAGTTTTATCATGAAAAGACGTTGAATTTTGTTAAATGCTTTTTTTGCATCTATTGAGATGATATAATTTTTCTCCTTCATTCTATTTTTTTTTTTTTTTTTTTTTGAGACGGAGTCTCGCTCTGTGCCCCAGGCTGGAGTACAGTGGCGCAATCTCAGCTCACTGCAACCTCTGCCTCCCAGGTTCAAGCAATTCTCTGCCTCAGCCTCCTGAGTAGGTGGGATTACAGACACCCAACACCACACCCGGTTAATTTTTTTATTTTTAGTAAAGACGGGGTTTCACCATCTTGGCCAGGCTGGTCTTGAACTCCTGACCTCGTGATCCACTGCCTCGGCCTCCCAAAGTGCTGGGATTACAGGTGTGAGCCACTGCACCCTGCCTGCAATCTTTTTTCTTAACAAGGCACTTATCACTATAAACATCCCTCTTAAAACTACTTTTGCTGTATCTGAGAAGTGTTGGTATGCTGTATTTCCATTTTCATTTGCCTCAGTATTTCTTTTTATTTCCCTTTAATTTCTTCTTTGACCCACTGGTAGTTTAGGAGTGTCTTGTTCACATATTTGTTAACTTTCCTCCTTTTATTTCTAGTATCATACCATTGTCTGATATCAAGTATTAAAGACTCTTGATATTATTTCAATCCTCTTAAATTTGTTAAGACTTGTTTTGTGGTCCAATAAATAATCTAACCTGAAGAATGTTCCTTATGACTTGAGAAGAATGTGCATTCTACTGCTGTTGGATAGAATAGTCTGTCTATATCTTGTTAGGTCCATTTGGTCCATACTGTTATTTAAGTCTGCTGTTTCCTTACTGATTTTCTGTCCAGATGATAGATCCATTTTTGAAAGTGCAGTACTGAAATTCCTTATTATTATTGTACTGCTATCTCTTCCTTAAATTCTGTTAATATATGCTTTATATATTGAGGTTCTCCAATGTTGCATACACATATATTCACAATTGTTATATCTTCTTGATGAACTGACCCCTTCATCATTATACAATGGCATTGTCTCTCGTGACACTTTTTGTTTCTTCAGACAGGGTCTTGCTCTGTTCCCCAGGGTGGAACTCAGGGGCATGATCATAGTTCACGTTAACATCAAACATGTACCTAGGACTACAGGCACATGCCACCATAACCAGCTAATATTTTTAAGAGACAAGATCTCCCTGTGTTGCCCAGGCTGGTCTCAAACTCCTGGCCTCAAGCAATCCTCCCACCTCAGCCTCCCAAAGCACTGGAATTATAGGCATGATCACTGCACCCAACCTCTTGTGACAGTTTTTAACTTAATGTCTATTTTGCCTGACATAAAGATAGTCACCCCTGCTCTCTTTTGTTATCATTTGTGTAGGATATCTTTTTCCATCCCTTCACTTTCAGCCTGTGTGTCACTAAAACTAAAGTGAGTCACTTTTAGGCAGTATATTGTTGGATCTTGTTTTTTTAATCTATTTGGTCACTCTTTGTCTTCTGAATGGATAATTTAATCCATTTACACTTAAAATAATTACTGATTTAAGTACTTACTGATTGGTAAGGACTTAACTATGGCCAGGTTGTTAATTGTTTGCAATTGCTTTATAGCCCTTTTGTTCCTTTCCTCCTCTCTTGCCATCTTCTGCTGTAATGTGATGATTTTCTTTTTTTGTAATAGCACGCTTCGATTCTTTTCTCTTTATATTTTCCATATCGACTATATGATTTTTCTTTGTGGTTACCATGAGGCTTAGATAGTGTTACAAAATGCATAGTGCTAACAATCTGTTTTAGACTGAAAACAACATCAATTGCACACAAAAACTTTATACTTTTAGTTCTCTCTCTCACAAATACACATACACACACATTTTGCTATTGATACCATAATTTATATCTTTGTATATCCATTAACAAAACGTTATAGCTATAATTATTTTAATATTTTTTGTTTTTAACTTTTATACTAGAGTTAACTGTGATTTACACACCATTATTACAACATTAAAGTATTCTGAATTTGACTACATGCTTACTTTTACTGGTGAGTATTATACTTTCATAGGTCTTCATGTTACTAATTAACATCCTTTTATTTAAAATTTAACTCCCTTTCACAGTTCTTTTAAAGCAGGTCTAGTGGTAACGAATCTCCACCACTTTTGTCTGGGAAAGTCTTGCCCTCATTTCTGGAGGACAGCTTTGCTGGGTATCGTATTCTTAGTCGGCAGGTGTTTTTTTTTCCTTTCAGTACTTTGACTATATCATCCCATTCACTCCTGACCTACAAGGTTTATGTTGAGAAATCCATTGATAGTCTTAGGACATTCCCTTGTATATAACAAGTTGCTTTTCTGTTGCTGCTTTCCAAATTCTGTTTGTCTTTGACTTTTGACAGTTTAATTATATTACGTTTCAGTATAGACTTTCTCATGTTCAATCTATTTGGGGTCCTATGGGCTTCTTGAGTCTGGCTGTCTATTTCTTTCCCCAGATTTAAGAAATTTTTTGTTCTTATTTCTTTAAACAAGCTTTCTACCCCTTTGTCTTTTCTCCCTCTGAAATTCACGTAATGTATACACGGCTTTGCTTAATGTTGTTCCATAAATCCTATAAGCTTTCTTCCCTCTTTTTCATACTTTTTATTTTCTAATTGGGTAATTTCAAATGACCTGTCTTCGAGCCTATTGATTCTTCAGCTTGTTAGAGTCTGCTGTTAAAGCTCTCAATTGCATTTCATAGTTCAGTCATTGTATTCTTCAGCTCCAGAATTTGTTTGGTTCTTTTTTATGATTTCTCTCTTTGTTGAACTTCCCATTTTTGTTCATATATTATTTACCTGATTTTGTTGAGTTGTCTGTTTTCTCAGTGTCTTAAATTCTTTGTCAGGAAATCTGTAGATCTCCATCTCTTTGGGATCAGTTACTGAAAAGTTATAATGTTCTTTCCGTCAGGTCATGTTTCCCTGACTTTTCATGTTCCTTTAAGTCTTGCATTGCTGTCTTTGCATTTGAAGTAACAGTCACTTTCCCCAGTCTTTACTGACTCGGTTCAGAAGAGAAAGATCTTCCAATCAGCCTGACTAGGAATTCTAGGAGCCTCTCAGACCTTTCCTATTGATGCACCCACTCCACTCCTCCTGTTCCCTAGTTGGGGCTAAGTCTTAGAATTGTACGCCTTATCTCAATCCCACAAAGCCAGGCCAGGTGTTATGAAGTTTCCATTTATTTTTCCTAGGGCAGTGCTCAGGAGTGTTGAAGGTTAAGATCTTTCTCCCAATATAGCAGAGTCAAGCCAGCTATCTGTGTCTGCTTGTACACAATCTGCAGAGGCTCACATGCTGTCTACAGGGGTGCAATTGTGCCAGCTGCCAAGGAAGGGAGGCATACAGAATGCTGGAGGCGTATGTGGGCTAGCTGGGGGTGTCTGCAGGAAACAGATCCCATGAAATTTGTGGACTAGCCTCTTGGTGAAGTCCACAAGGCAGTTAGTAGAAACTGTAGCCCTTTGTTGAGTTCCACGCCCTGACTGCTGACAGTCCCGGCTCTTTTTCCCTGCACTTAGTTGCTACCAAACTATTCAGTCATTCTGACCCCCTCAGTGTTCTGCAAGGGATGCTGCTTTTGGACAGCATCCCACATGGCTGGGGTCACTGGGTGCTCACTACGCTCTCACCTTCCCTTTTGAGAGAAATCAAGAACCAAGGGAGTCTCTGTTGGCACTGAGCTATGCTGCCTTGGGGGAGGGGTGTTATGGATAAGTGAAACTCGTCTTCTTACCCTCTTCAATGTGTCTATTCTTGAGTGTTTTTCTCCAACAAGACTGCTAAGACCTCTGCACTTGTACTCCTGTGCTCCACAAAGGTACTCTCGTCTGTAGGCATTTGTCAAAATCAGTATTACTGCTGGGGGGATGAAGGCTGAAAACTCCTATTTCACCATCTTTCTGACATCATTTGCCACAGTGTGCTTTTTTTATTCTGGTATTTCCTTATACCCTTGAGCCTCTTCCCTATTTTATTCAACCCAGCAGTCTGTATTCATTCCTCTTAATCAGGATTTGAGCTTTGCACCTGCTCCTTTTGGCTGGGGTTGAGCCTACTTCAGAGGCTAGGGATATAGAGGGTCCAAGTACAATTTAAATAAGAAAATGCTACTAATAAAAATGTTGAGAAGAATATGAATTCTAGAAAAAAAAAGAAAGAAAATGGAAAGAAAAGAATTTTAAAATGTTAAGGCATCTGACAGAGAGACCAAATGGGAACAAAAACCCAATTCCTCTCTCCTGACAAGTCCTTGCACCCTGGCCTACGGCTGCTTCAACCCACAAAAACGCCTTTGTTTATTAGCGCTCAGGTATCAATAGGCTGCCATGCAGTTGCAATTTTACCCAAAACCAAGGCTCCAGAGAAACCAGACCTTTCACTGCTCTGGAACTAAATTCACAACTTCATCCCACTGCTGCTTCTGGAATATTATCCCATCTTTCTATTTACTTAAGACCAAGCTCCTCTGCTCAGTTGTCATCTTCTCCTTTAAAAATGTTCCTGATCATCACGAGGTCAGGAGATCGAGACCATCCTGGCAAACACAGTGAAACCCCATCTCTACTAAAAATACAAAAAATTAGCCGGGCATGGTGGCGGGCACCTGTAGTCCCAGCTACTCGGGAGGCTGAGGCAGGAGAATGGCGGGAACCCGGGAGGCGGAGTTTGCAGTGAGCCGAGATCGCACCACTGTACTCCAGCCTGGGCGACAGAGCGAGATTCCTTCTCAAAAAAAAATAATAATAATGTTCCTGATCATTCCAGCCAGATGTGTTCCTCCCTTTCTTTGAATATTCGTCCTTTTGTTGCTGGCTTGAGTCCTATCACCCCCACGAGTCATGAAGACCTTGAGGACAGGGACAGTAGCACAAAGCCCTTCAGGCAAGGCAGCTTGAGTCCAGTAGAAGAATGTGCCATGGGACTCAGGAGAAGCCACTGCCTGCAATGCAAGGAGCCAGCCGTCCATGCTGGTTTCTAACTGCCAATCTTCAAAGGCCCTCAAGTGGTGACAGGTAACTTAGCAGTTACCCTAAGCTGGTCTGTCTAATTGCACATTCTCCACCTACAATTCAAGTATGTTTATAATAAGGCCTGAGCTATGACCTTCGGCCCAAACAACTTAAGCTTCCTGTAAGTATGGTCAAGTAAGTTAAAAGTCATGTTAGTGCATTGACACACAGCAAACAAAGATTCTAAACACTGCCTAGTCATCACATATATAAAATTCAGACTTAAACAGAAAGAGATTAACTCATATGTATCTTCCCACAAACCTGAAAGTTTCAAATCACAGCTTTTTTTTTTGAGACGGAGTCTCGCTCTGTCGCCCAGGCTGGAGTGCAGTGGCTGGACCTCAGCTCACTGCGAGCTCCGCCTCCCGGGTTTACGCCATTCTCCTGCCTCAGCCTCCCAAGTAGCTGGGACTACAGGCGCCCGTCACCTCGCCTGGCTAGTTTTTTGTATTTTTTAGTAGAGACGGGGTTTCACCGGGTTAGCCAGGATGGTCTCCATCTTCTGACCTCGTGATCCGCCCATCTCGGCCTCCCAAAGTGCTGGGATTACAGGCTTGAGCCACCGCGCCCGGCCCTCAAATCACAGCTTTAATTGAGGCTGGGCCTCCTAGTCAGGGGAGATCTAACCTTCCCTCTTCCTGGAGCTGCCCAGGCGGATACGGCCTCAGAACACAGGCAAGCTTTGTGCTCTCCAGGCTTCCGTTGACACTCATATTCAATCTCCAAGAGGAATCCCCATTCAGCTTGGCTGGGATGGACACCATCTGCCTTTCCCTGTCCCTGTTCCATCCCTTCTTCCTCACACTCCACAGAGCCAAGTGAAAGCCGGGTGACAAAGTTCATTCCAGTGCCCGCTGGCCAAAGTCTGACCAGTGAGAATGTCCCTGTCCAATGACTTTAGTGACTTAGCACCAGACATCCAAAAATCAGCCAAATAATTGTCATTTATTTCCGCAGAATAAGAATACATGTATTTTAAGTATTTTTATTAAAATATTTCATTTATGTGGACAACGTATTTTATTTACTTTTTTTTTTTTTTTTTTTGAGACGGAGTTTCGCTCTTGTTGCCCAGGCCGGAGTGTAGTGGCGTGATCTCGGCTCACTGCAACTTCCACCTTCCTATTTCAAGTGATTCTACCTCCTTAGCCTCCCAAGAAGCTGGGATTACAGATGCCCGCCACCACACCGGCTTTTTGTATTTTTAGTAGGGACACGGTTTCACCACGTTGGCCAGGCTTGTCTCGAACTCCTGACCTCGTGATCCGCGCACCTTGGCCTCCCAAAGTGCTGGGATTACAGGCGTGAGCCACAGCGCCCGGCCAACACATTTTAAAAGAAAACGTATGCTTTTCTATAAATCATAACTTCCTGGGACACAATTCAGAAGGGCACAATAAGATTTCTAAAGAGAGACCACATGACTTCCCCGGGGCCCCTGCTCTGGATCTGCCCTATGGCCACCTGGTCTCCTGCTTGGCCCTTCCCTGCCATGATGCATGGACTGTCTCTCAGATACAAGGGCAAAATCAGGCCAGACATCCTGCCCAAACCCAGCCTCTTGCTGGGCCTCCACTATTTTCCAGGACATGAAGCCCAGGAGTTGACTCAAAAAAGAAAGGAACAAGAGAAATACTGACTTGCTTCCCTAAAATCCTGCACCTGCAACTGATGGCTTTTATCCCACTTAGAAAGATACAATAACAATGAGGGGGGAAGGACCTTCCAACATCGATAACACCAAACAGCAATTCACTGGAATCAGCTAATTTTCATATTTAAAACATTCCAACACTGTATCCTGTCCTTCACTTTCCTGACTTTGCCACGATGATCTACCGCTCCTTCTCTTTCAAACGGATTGCCAAACAGCATTTTATTGGGGATTTCCTCTAAAAGGCAATTGGAGGTTCCTGCAACACAATTTATAGGTGCATTGTTTCCATTTATTTTAATTTTATTTACAGCCTTCTGCCAGAGCCCGCTGGGCACAGGCAGTTATAAATCAAAGATCGCAAACACAGTGCTGCTTGGTTCCTCTGTGGATGCTCACATATCAGGGGATTGTTTGGTAAGCTCTAATATGAATACTAATTACTTTTTCAATCAGACCATGGGTGTGAACTCACTTGAAAAACTGCATAAAACAAAATTTCATTGTATACTAGATATGATCTTGAACCAAAGGACACCAGGAGTGGTCCCACTTGAGAAGGAACACACACGCCGGAGAGAGCCACGTGCTTGCGCTCCGAGTCCGGGAGTTACTGCAGGTTCAGTCTCCTCTGCTGGATGACCTTGGAGCAGGTATCTTGACCTCTGTGGGCCTCAGTTCCCACAACCATTAAACGAAACAGTGGTAAAGAGAATCTACTCTGGAGAGTTGCTGGAAATCCAGTGGAAGACTCTAGAGACTCCTGGAACAATGTCAGACACACAGGAGGTCTTCCACGTCAGTGTCCTCCCTTCCATGGAAATGTCAGGGGTGGGCTCTGCCCACGCTCTCTGCTCCTCCCTGACACGAGCCCACTGGGTTATTTCATCCGCCAACACCTCCATTCTCATGGTGCCAGGACCCAGTGCCCAATATCGAATGCCTTGGGCTTGCCCACTCTGCTCCTCCTCTCGTGTCCTCTTAGATGAGGTCACTGCTATCTACCGTGACTCCAACGCCCAGCATGACTCACTATGACCCTGGGGCTCCCTCACGCCACCAGTCACTAGATTCTCTGACTCCATCTTCCTCTGAGACACCCCTTAAAGCTTTTCTTTCTTCACCATCCCCACTCCAACAGCTTGACCCTCTGCCCAGAGCTCGCTGGGCACAGACAGCTATAAATGTATTTCCCACCTACACTGACCCTGAATCATCTGCACTTTCCCAGGCCACCCTCCCTGCTTGCACCAGAATGAACTTTCTAAAAATTGTAAATAGGATCACATTACTTCCCAGATTAAAATCCTTCAAGTGCTCTGAGCAGCAGCCTGTATCACTGTTCTTGAAGATTCACTTCCCTATAAAAGGATTATACACGCCTGCCCAATGATGTTGGGCTTGGCCTTGTGCCATCAGCTGGCCAGCGGAAAGTGATATGACACACACTGTCCTGGCAAAGCTCGAAGAAGCACTGGGACCTTCTACCAGCCCCTTGCTTCAGCTCTCTGCCAGGGGAGCGGTCCCAGACAGACTGCACTTTCCAACTAGGGCCTGGAATGAGGACAAGCACAGAGCTGCCCACAGTTTGCAGCCTACATGCAACATGACGCCCTGTGATTTCTAGCCCTGGGAGATCTGCTGGAAACGCTGCAATGACTGCTTTGTCATTTATTGAGAACAGGGCCCTACCCTCCAAGGGCTCGAAAGGTGATGGGACGTAGCAAGAGTGGAGAGAAGAAGTCACATACGATGAGCAGTCACTCTCAGGCCTGGCAACCACAAGCCTTCAGAAAACAGACCATCCACCACGCCGACCTGCCTCCAGTCACTTGCCTCAGTGTCCCCATGCATGCCCACCTTGGGTGCGGCTCGCCTGATGCCCACAATACCTGTGCGCAGCTCCACACCCTTCCGGCCCTGCTGCACCATCAGCAACTGGGAAACGTCTCTGCTTCAGATCCTTTCCTCAGCCAGGGCTCTGCGCTCACAGCACCAGGCAGGCAGTCTGTCTCTCACCGAGCTCAGCGCCTTGGGAACAGAGCCTGGCTCATTTCCCTGTGTACCCCTGCTCCTTTCGTGGTGCCTAGTACTGAGCTGGCACCGAATCTGGTGTCTTGGGATTCTTTTTATGACCTCCATTGTTTAGAAATATCGACACACACAGTTCTTATGAAATCGCTTCACATGGCACTGAACTCCAAAGCTCTGGCCCCCAAACAGGAAGAGAGCCAATTTTGGAAACAAAGGCTAGAGATAACCTCAGAAATCCATGGAGGCAGCTAAGAGCCAGAAGACCATTCGGAGGCACAGAAACGCCACTGCCCCCACTGCATGAATAATAGCCGCATTATCATTCCCTACCTTGGGCAAACAGGCCATTGTAAATGCTTATTTTATGACTCAGACTTTCATAAATTATGCAATAAGATTCTCTTAACTTGGCTTTTCTCTGGCCTTCCAGAGGCAGTATTAATTTGGCAGCAATGTTAAGTAGATGTATTCTCTCCGTGCTAGTAAGTCCGTTAAAAGAGTTCTGTCTCTAGATCAGCAGCAAAAGCAGAGGTGACTTCAGGAGCATCAGGGAGCACAGGAAGAGAGAAGCAACAACAGGACCGCTCCTCACAAACCCCCACTCACCAGGCCATGAAGGGGGGTGAGTTCCACAACACATGCTTTCAAGACATCCCAAACATTACCTAATTTCTTTTTTTTTTTTTTGAGGCGGAGTCTCGCTCTGTCGCCCAGGCTGGAGTGCAGTGGCCAGATCTCAGCTCACTACAAGCTCCGCCTCCCGGGTTTACGCCATTCTCCCGCCTCAGACTCCCGAGTAGCTGGGACTACAGGCGCCCGCCACCTCGCCCGGCTAGTTTTCTGTATTTTTTAGTAGAGACGGGGTTTCACCGTGTTCGCCAGGATGGTCTTGATCTCCTGACCTCGTGATCCGCCCGTCTCGGCCTCCCAAAGCTCTGGGATTACAGGCGTGAGCCACCGCGCCCGGCCAACATTACCTAATTTCACCAGGTACCTACGTACTATGTGCCCTGAACCTCAGAACCTGAAGATGAATAAGATGCACCCCTACCCTGAGGGCTCACAGCCCAGGCCACAAGTAACTATGGAACAATGCGCTTGATTACCACACAGTGAATTTTGTGAGGATGGAGAGAAGAGTCAAAAAAGGAAAAGCCACAAAGAGGAGGTGCTATTTGATCCGACACTTGGAGAATGCACAGAAGCGAAGGAGGGGAACCCCCACCCCCACCAGCACAGCAGGAATGCGGAGGGGGTGGGGGACACATCTGGGCTCTCATCCCAGACCCGTGACATTGGAGACTGTGTGACCTTGAGGACTTTGCTTGCTGTATCAGTGCCTCTAGCTCATCTGAAACGGACAATACAGTACCTGCCACGCAGGTCGTTTGAAGCATGAAACAAGACCCATGAGGCACTAAGAACAGCGCCAGGCACAAAAGAAATGAGCGCTCGACCCGAGGGCGTGTATCTGTGTGTGCACAGGCGCACAGCTCACCTGAAGAGCAGAGATGAGCCCATGTGGCTAGATGACAGTGGGCGGCAGAGAAGAGCCCAAAAAGAGGCAGGAGGGTGGGGGAAGGCCTAAGCGGGAGGTGGTGAGAAGTGTGGCCTCCTGTCCCAGGCTGAGGAGTCTGGACTCTGAGCTCCATGGAGGAGGCTAACCAAGGCTCTGAACCCAGAAACTCAGGCAAGCGAACTGGCCTCTAACAAGATCGCCTGTGGGAGACAGACAGGAAGAGGTAAGCTGGGCGCCCGCGGGACAGACGGGAGACTCCCAAAGTGGCCCGGGCCAGAGACAGGGAGAGTGTGAACTCCGGATCGGTGGGAGACGGGCAGGAAGAGGTAAGCTGGACGCCCTTGGGCCAGACAGGAGACTCCCCAAGTGGCCCGGGCCAGAGACAGGGAGAGTGTGAACGCCAGGATCGGTGGAGACAGGCAGGAAGAGGTAAGCTGGACGCCCTTGGGCCAGACAGGAGACTCCCAAAGTGGCCCGGGCCAGAGACAGGGAGAGTGTGAACTCCGGATCGGTGGGAGACGGGCAGGAAGAGGTAAGCTGGACGCTCTTGGGCCAGACGGGAGACTCCCCAAGTGGCCCGGGCCAGAGACAGGGAGAGTGTGAACTCCAGGAGAGGCCGTGGGAGTGGGTAGAGAAATGCAAGAGACAAACGTCTCGCAGTGACAAACGTCTCGCAATGGCCCACGCAGTTCTTCAAGTGGACACGTTGTTAGAACCAGAACGTGAACAACTAAGAGGACAACAGGCCACTTCAAAGGCTTCTTGCCTTTTCAATCTTTAACTCCTTTGTCTTTCTCCCTGCAGAATGACGAGGCCTCCATTTTTTAACTTTATCACACTTACGTATATTTATTAATCCGTGGGCCAGAAATCATGCTGAGCCAATGTATCCCACCTCCATCCATTCTCTCAAACATAAAAGAAACATCCCGCTGGAGTCCTGACCCTGCACCAGAACCTCTGCTGTGTTGGAGGGCACAGGAGCACGGAGCGGCCCCCTGGCCTCGAGATGCTTCTAATCTTAGTCAATGGCACACGGAAGCCCCTGGGGCTCAAAAGTCCTGGCAATAATCTGCAGTGACACTTCATGGGGCAAAATTATACTGAACAACGCACAGGCCTAACAACATTTGAGGTTGTTTTAGGGTGAGGAGCACAAAGGGGCGCGCCTGTGCCATACATCCGCAGAGAGAGCTGCAGAGCGGCCTTAACGCTGCTCATGTGGTTGAGACAGACACTCCCTGTGGATAAGACAAGCAGCTCCAGATGAAGTCTTCACTGGCCGCCAGTAGAAAGTGGCCCATCACCCATCATCCTGGGACCCCAGTACACTCCAGCCAGGCACTCTCAGAGAAGAGAGGAGCCACACGTCCCACTTCAGAAGCCCACCTAAGGCCGAGACCTCACTCACACCACCAGGCTGCACCAGCTGACCAAGCCCACGCATGTCCTCAGGTGGAAACAACAGCAGCTCTCTCTGGGCAGGCCGATCCCCTAGACTGCTGAGATGTTCCGCTGGCGGCCAGGACTCGTTTTGATACAAGGCTGACTTACAAAATACCATTTGGTACACGCATGTTCCAAGGGTAAGTCCGTGAGAAAGGAAAGCAGATTCTGAAGGGGCTCTGGGTGGCTGAAATGCCTCAGGCATAGGCAATGTGTGAGGTAGTCACATTTTAGAAACACAAGCTGCACCGATGGTGAAAAAGTCAACGTCACTAAGAGGACACCGAACACAGTTTTCTCCCGAGGTGAAGCATTCGCTGCATGCGAGCTCAGGAACGCCGACTCGGCCTGCACGACGTGCCCCACGTGAGGTCACAACACCACTGCGTGGTGACAGCGGGCAGAGCACTCTGAAAGTTAGAAGCCTGACCTGAACAGGGGGGCCATGGGACCCAGGAGCCCCCACTCACCTGAGGACACAGATTATAACCAAAGAGTGCTGAGGAATCGTGGCGCTTATAAATAGGTTGTGAAGAACATTTTAACATAATTTGCTTTCCAGGCACAAAGAACCCTGTCAATCAACTCTACAACACGACAGAGGAAAGAGTCTCTGTTGACGGCTTCCTGGCAAAGGAAAAAAAAACAGATTTTACAGTCAGCTAATTTGTCTTTCAAAAAAAACGGAAGCTAAAACCAGATTTACGTTTTCATGTATTCATTCAACAGCTATCTGAGTGCCGACTGCGAGTCAGGAACCGTCCTGCACAGCGACCGCGAGTTACACTCTGGATCGGACAAGCATCTGTGCAGGTTCAAATCCTGACTCTGCTGTGTTAGGTGCTATGTGATTGTCCAGAGTCACCCCTCTGAAACTCATTTCCTCATCTCTAAAATGGGTATAACACTTAACTTTGTAGGACAGTAGCACTCAAGCTAGGCAAGCTCCAGGACAGTCTCCGGGACCTCGCTTCCACCCAGGCTGGCCCTGCTGAGCCTCACAGGAGCCCTGGGTGCCCAAGCTCCACCTGCATCCCATCCACCTTTCAGGACACCAGGACATGAAAAGCCCTCTCCCAAACACACTAGGACAAGACAAAACCATCAGAGAAAAATCCGCTCAGGGACTTGACAGCAGAAACACAGATGGCCCATAAGATGTGAAAAAAGAAAACTTGATCAAGTCTTAAAAATAGGCATATCTTTGGAAACAATAATTTTACATCGAGTGATTATCCCAAGAAAATAACCAGAGATGAGAGCTAAGATGTGAGTACTAAGATATCTGAGGCAGCGTTTAATGGGAAAAACTTGGAAGAAACAAATGGAGAACAACAGGGGCGGTGAGGGAAGTGTGGTCCAGCCAAAACGATGGAACCCCATGTCGGTGCCGAATGCCGGCTTGCAGAAGAACATCCAGTCACAGAAAGGGCCACGGTTTAGCGTTCAACGAAGACCACCACAATGTCTCATCGCCCAGGTGAACTTCTGTTTGAAAAATGTTTTTTCATATCACATATGCAATATATGAGGGCAATTTTTATTTAAAACAATTCACTGTAGGCCAGGTGCAGTGGTTCATGCCTGTAATCCCAGCACTTTGGGAGGCCAAAGTGGGTGGATCACTTAAGGCCAGGAATTCGAGATCAGCCTGGCCAATATGGTGAAACCCCGTCTCTACTAAGAAGACAAAAATTAGCCAGGCGTGGTAGTGTATGCTTGTAATCCCAGCTACTTGGGAGGCTGAGGCACAAGAATCGCTTGAACCCGGGAGGCAGAGTTTGCAGTGAGCTGAGATCGTACCACTGCGCTCCAGCCTGGGTGATAAGAGTGAGACTGTCTCAAAAGAAAAAAAAAAACAATTCACTGTAATCTTTTTTGGCAAGTAGGTATTACATAATTCATACGAAGGGAGAGAACAAAGTTCTCTGCACCTCCTGGTAAAGGGAGAGGGGCAGATTCCAAAGACAGAGCTATTGCAGGCGCCCTGTGCCGGTGAGGGGAGCTGGCCCCCTGCAGAGGGGCAGATTCCAGAGACAGAGCCATTGCGGGCGCCCTGTGCCGGTGAGGGGAGCTGGAGCCCTCCCGGGAGCCCTGTGCCGGTGAGGGGAGCTGGAGCCCTCCCGGGCGCCCTGTGCCGGTGAGGGGAGCTGGGCCCCTGCAGACAGGAAACGCGGCACAGGCATGCGCACAGCAGGGTTCAGATCCCCAGGAAGAAAAAGCCTCCTGTAAGAAATGCCTGCTGGCAAAAGGAATTTCTTTGGGGGGAACATGGATGTTTAGGAGTCGATTTTAAATTATTACGTAACTATTACATTATCCCTGAGACTCCAAAACTCCACTGACGCCTGCTGCAAACACAAATGCCTTGAGTTAAAGGAGAACATAGGCACCACCCTTCTTTGCAGAATTAAAAATGTGTTGACCCAAGCAGGTCAGCACATGAAAAAGTATGCTGGACAGGCCAGGTCTCAACACAACTCCAGCGTCCACACCCCATGTCCCCATCCTGGCATCTGCCCTGGCTACAGATCACTACAGACATGCCTGTGGCCAGCTGCCCACTTGATATCCTGACTTAGATGTCCCAAGGCACCTCAAGTTTTACATGTCCCAAGCCAAATTCCGTCTCTTCTCCCCAAATTTGTTCCTCTCCAACTTGCCCCATCCTTGACAGCCACTCCTGATGGCTCTTCTTCCCTCATCCCTCACACCCAGTCCCTCAGCAAGCCCCTCCCCAGAGCTTTAAAATATACCCCCTCAAACCCCAGACTTCTTACCACCTCCTCCACCCACTCCAGCCACCACCCTCCTAACTGGTCTTCCTACCTCCATGGAAACGCCAGACGGATCTACTTGAAAGCCTAAGTCGACTCATGCCAGCCCCTGCTCAAACCTTCCACTGGCTTTCCACCACAACTAGCACGGAATGTGACCTCCTTCTACCGCCCTCAGTGGCCTGCAGGGTGCAGCTCTGATTCCCCTCCCTCCTCGCCCGCCTCCAAGCTCCACCCTCACTTCACTGCAGCCATAGTGGCCTTCTTGGAGAAGGACCACACGCACACCAAGCTCATCCCCACACAGCCCTCCTTAGAGGGTTATGTGCCCCCAAATCGTCAGGTGGCTATCTCCTCTCATCCTTTGGGTCTATGCTTCACTGTCACCCCATCAGAAGGACCATCCAAATCAGCTTCATAAGCAGCCCCTCCTTCACCCCTGTGCAGGAGCCTCGAACCGCGCAAGCTACAGGACGCCCGAAAAGTGGTCCAGCTGAGAAACGCTCTAAGTAGGAAACACACTCTAGGCTTAGGACAAAAAATTGAGTGTAAGTTATCTCCTTGATAGTCTTTATATCGATTGTGTACTGAATTTATAATGTGTTACAATGATATAGTTTATATATTATACTAATAGAATGCATTACTAAAACTCATCTCATCTGTTGCTTGCTACTTCCTCACCACGGCTACAGGAACACTTTAAATCACACCCACGGCTGGCACCGTCGCCCTGGGCGGTGCTGCCCCGAACCATGGTCTTGCGTCATCTGAATCACAGCTCCACTGTCTATCCCACCTTGTGTGCTGATGGGGTCCGTCAGGTGTGTGTGTGCAGCACCTGCTGGTCCTGGTCACGGCCACACTCCCAGCTCCTGTGACAGCACGTGGCACGCAGCAGGGTCTTAGACCAGAAGTGCTGTGGGCTGATTAAATTACATCAAGAGTTCTGGCCGGGCGCGGTGGCTCAAGCCTGTAATCCCAGCACTTTGGGAGGCCGAGACGGACGGATCACGAGGTCAGGATATCGAGACCATCCTGGCGAACACGGTAAAACCCCATCTCTACTAAAAATACAAAAAACTAGCCGGGCGAGGTGGCGGGCGCCTGTAGTCCCAGCTACTTGGGAGGCTGAGGCAGGAGAATGGCGTAAACCCGGGAGGCGGAGCTTGCAGTGAGCTGAGATCCGGCCACTGCAGTCCAGCCCGGGCTACAGAGCAAGACTCCATCTCAAAAAAAAAAAAAAAAAAAAAAAAAAGAGTTCTGGAGAAGGCAGAGCAGACCCAGCAGTGACCATGAGAAGAAAACTCAATAGCATCGCTAACATGTATTAAGTACTGCCCCCGTGCCAGGCACTATTCTAAGAGCCTGCCTTCCGTGAACTCACCGAATCCTCCCCACAAGTAGTGAGGCGGGATTGAAGCCACACTGCAGTCTGCATCCTGCCCAGCACGGACAACGGCACAAACACCACGTGGGCACCTGCCACACAGCTTCCCATGCCCCGAAATTCTCACCTAGGGTCCTCAGCCTCCCCGAACGGACTCACCCTTCCCAGGAGACCACAAATGGCAGGCAGGGTACAGCAGTATCAACCACATGAAGAATAGAAACTAAAATGGAGCTGGTGATGCACACGTGGTGATTTCTTTGCAGCAGTTTTTTATATTTTCCAAATTTTCCTATAATAAACGTGCATTATTTATCTAAGCCTAAAGTTTTCTATATCACATCTTTGAAGAAATCAGATTGGTAAGGCTGTGGGTCACCAAGAATCACCACAGTTTGGCGTTGCCCTGGCTTTTGGATTCTTCACGGAGACACTGTCACGGACCCTCAACCTTATTCCTCATTCGGCCTCCTACATGTGTATTTCTTCAAAGAAGACAGTAAAATGCTTTGGATTTCAAACTGCAGTCATTCCCAGAAGCCTGATGCAGCCGGATACTTGTGGTTCCTGACAGCAGAAGCTACCCACATTGGTCTGAATGGTCCCAGCAGTGACTCTCTTGCTGTCCTTTACCCTAGGATAGTGGTTTACAACCCAGGAATGATGGGGTCCCTGGCTTGGGGAGCTCCCCAGGAGACAGGCAATTCTCGCGTATACTGGAGCTCACTCAGCTCTTAGTCCAGGGTCCCCATTCAAACAATAGCAGGGACCCTTCATTTGGTAACCTGAGCCCCCACCAACCCTTAGCCCAGACGAGTGGGTTATCCCCCAGCGAAACACACCCTCTCCACCAAGGGACAAAGTGCTTCCTTAAACGGGTCCTGCTCCCCATGCCACCCAGCTGGGTGGGACCCTCCAACAGGGGTTATCAGACACCCGATATAGGAGCGATCCTACTGGCATCAGGCTGGTGCACCTAAAGGTCAGAGGTCCCAGAAGCAGCAGCAGGTACCCATCTTGGCTGCTGTCCAGCCTCCATGAGGGACATCTCTAGGCACGGGAGCAAATCAGTTGAATAGGGCCTGAAGAGAACCCCCAGCAAACTGCAGCAGCCCTACAGAACAGGGACCTGACTACTGCAAGAAAAACAAGCAGAAAGTGACAACAACAGCATCAACAACAACAACAAAAAGTCTCCCACTAAAACCCCATCTAAGGGTCAGCAGCCTCAAAATTTGAAACTAGACAAACTCACAAAGATCAGAAAGAATCAATGAAAAAATGCTGAAAACCCAAAATGCCAGAGTGCCTCATCTGCTCCAAATGATCAGTCTCTCTCCAACAAGGGCGCAGAACTGGACAGAGGATCAGACGGACAAACTGACAGGAGTAGGCTTCAGAAGATGGGTAATAAAAAACTACACTGAGCTAAAGGAGCATGTTCTAACCCAATGCAAAGAAGCTAAGAACATGGATAAAAGGTGAGAGGAATTGCTAACTAGAATAACAAGTTTAGAGAGGAACACCAATGACCTGATGGAGCTGAAAAACACGGCATGAGACCTTCGTGAAGCAAACACAAGTATCAACAGCTGAATCAACCAAGCAGAAGAAAGGATATCAGAGTCTGAAGACCACCTTATTGAAATAAGGCATGCAGGCAAGAATAGAGAAAAAAGAATGAAAAGGAATGAACAAAGCCTCCAAGAAATATGGGACTTCATAAAATGACCGAACCTACGATTGACTGGAGTGCCAGAAGGAGACGGGGAGAATGGAAACAAGCTGGAAATCACACTTCAGGATATCACCCAGAACTTCCCCAAACTAGCAAGAGAGGCCAACATGCAAATTCGAGAAATACAGAGAACATCATTAAGATACTCCACAAGGGCCGGGCGCAGTGGCTCACGCCTGTAATCCCAGCACTTTGGGAGGCCGAGGAGGGCAGATCTCGAGGTCAGGAGATCGAGATCATCCTGGCTAACACGGTGAAACCCATCTCTACTAAAAATACAAAAAATTAGCCAGGCGTGGTGGCGGGCGCCTATAATCCCAGCTACTTGGGAGGCTGAGGCAGGAGAATGGCACAAACCCGGGAAGCGGAGCTTGCAGTAAGCCGAAAATGCGCCACTGCACTCCAGCCTGGGCAACAGAGCAAGACACCCCCTCAAAAAAGAAAAAGAAAAAAAAGATACTCCACAAGAAGATCAACCATAAGACACACAATCGTCAGATTCTCCAAGGTCGAAATGAAGGAAAAACTGGTAAGGACAGCCAGAGAGAAAGGCCAGGTCACCTACAAAGGGAAGCCTATCAGACTAATAGTAGAAACTCTACATGCTAGAAGAGAAAGAATCAATATTCAACATTCTTAAAGAAAGAATTTTCAACCCAAAATTTCTTTTTTTTTTTTTTTTTTTTTTTTTTGGAGACGGAGTCTCGCTCTGTCACCCAGGCTGGAGTGCAGTGGCCGGATCTCAGCTCACTGCAAGCTCCGCCTCCCGGGTTTTCGCCATTCTCCTGCCTCAGCCTCCCGAGTAGCTGGGACTATAGGCGCCCGCCACCTCGCCCGGCTATTTTTTTTGTATTTTTTAGTAGAGACGGGGTTTCACTGTGTTAGCCAGGATGGTCTCGATCTCCTGACCTCGTGATCCACCCGTCTCGGCCTCCCAAAGTGCTGGGATTACAGGCTTGAGCCACCGCGCCCGGCCAACCCAAAATTTCATATCCAGCCAAACTAAGCTTCATAAGCGAAGGAGAAATAAAATCCTTTCCAGACAAGCAAATGCTGAGGGATTCCGTTACCACCAGGTAACCTGCAGAGCTCTGCCCTGCAAGAACTCCCAAAAGAAGCACTAAATATGGAAAGGAAAAACCGGTACCAGTCACTGCAAAAACACACCAAAATATAAAGACCAATGACACTATGAAGAAACTGCATCAACTAGTGTGCAAAATAACCAGATAGCATCATGATGACAGGATCAAATGCACACATAACAATACTAACTGTATATGTAAATGGGCTAAATGCCCCCAATTAAAAGACACAGACTGGCAAATTGGATAAGGAGCAAAGACCCATCAGTGTGCTGTATTCAGGAGACCCATCTTACATGCAAAGACACACACAGACTCAAAATAAAGGGAGGCAGGAAAATATACCAAGCAGATGGAAAGCAAAAAAAAAAAGCAGGAGTTGCAATCCTAGTCTCTGATAAAACAGACTTTAAACCAACAAAGATCAAAAAAGACAAAGAAGGGCATTACATAATGGTAAAGGGAACAATTCAACAAGAAGAGCTAACTATTCTGAATATATTTGCACCCAATACCAGAGCACCAAGATTTATAAAACAAGTTCTTAGAGACCTAAAAAGAGACTCAGACTCCTACACAATAACAGTGGGAGACTTTAACACCCCACTATCAGTATTAGATCAACAAGACGGAAAATTAACAAGGACATTCAGGACTTGAACTCAGCTCTGGACCAAGTGGACCTTGTAGATGTCTACAGAACTCTCAACTCCAAATCAACAGAATACACATTCTTCTCAGTGCCACATGGCACTTATTCTAAAATCGACCACACAATTGGAGGTAAAACACTCCTCAGCAAACACAAAAGAACTGAAATCATAACAGTCTCTCAGACCACAGTGCAATCAAATTAGAATTCAGGATTAAGAAACTCACTCAAAATCACATAATTTCATGGAAATTGAACAACTTGCTCCTGAATCACTCCTGGGTAAATCATGAAATTAAGGCAGAAATCAAGAAGTTCTTTGAAACCAATGAGAACAAAGAGACAACGTACCAGCATCTCTGGGACACAGCTAAAGCAGTGTTAAGAGGGAAATTTATAGCACTAAATGCCCACATCAGAAAGCTAGAAAGATCTCAAATCGACACCCTAACATCACAATTAAAAGAGCTAGAAGAGGCAAGAGCAAACTAATCCAAAAGCTAGCTGAAGACAAGAAATAACTAAGAACAGAGAAGAATTGAAGGAGACTGAGACACGAAAAACCCTCCAAAAAATCAACAAATCCAGGAGCTAGGTTTTTGAAAAAAATTAACAAAATGGATGGCTAGCTGGACTAGTAAAGAAAAAGGGAGAGAGGAATCCAAGAGACACAATAAAAAATGATAAAGGAGATATCACCACTGACCCCACAGAAATACAAACTACCATCAGAGAATACTATAAACACCTCTATGCAAATAAACTAGAAAATCCCAAAGAAATGGATAAATTCCTGGATGCATACACCCTACCTAGACTAAACCAGGAAGAAGGAATCCCTAAAGAGATGAATAACAAGCTCTGAAATTGAGGCAGTAATTAATAGCCTACCAACCAAAACAGCCCAGGACCAGACAAATTCACAGCTGAATTCTACCAGAAATACAAAGAGGAGCTGGTACCATTCCTTCTGAAACTATTCCAAACAAATAAAAAGGAGGGACTCCTCCCTAACTCATTTTATGAAACCAGCATCATCCTGGCACCAAAACCGGGAAGAGATACAAAAAAAAAAGAAAACTGCAGGCCAGTATCCCTGATGAACAGCAATGCGAAAATCCTCAATAAAATACCAGTGAACCGAATCCAGCAGCACATCAAAAAGCTTATCCACCATGATCAAGTAGGCTTCATCCCTGGGATTCAAGGCTGGTTCAACATACGTAAATCAATAAACATAATCCAAACATAAACAGAACCAATGACAAAAAAACCACATGATTATCTCAATAGATACAGAAAAGGCCTTTGATAAAATTCAACATCACATCCCTTCATGTTAAAAACTCAATAAACTAGGTATTGATGGAACATATCTCCAAATAATAAGAGCTATTTATGACGAACCCACAGTCAATATCATATTGAATGGGCAAAAGCTGGAAGCATTCCCTCTGAAAACTGGTACAAGACAAGGATGCCCTCTCTCACCACTCCTATTCAACACAGTATTGGAAGCACTGGCCAGGGCAATCAAGCAAGAGAAATAAATAAAGCGTATTCAAATAGGAAGAGAGGAAGTCAAGTTGTCTCTGTTTGCAGATGACATGATTTTATATTTAGAAAACCCCATCAACTCAGCCCAAAAACTTCTGGGACTGATAAGCAACTTCAGCAAAGTCTTGGGATACAAAATCAATGTGCATAAATCACAAGTATTCCTTTACACCAACAATAGGCAAGCAGAGAGTCAAATCATGAATGAACTCACACTCACAATTGCTACAAAGAGAATAAAATACCTAGGAATACAACTAACAAGGGATGTGAAGGACCTCTTCAAGAAGAACTACAAACCACTGCTCAAGGAAATAAGAGAGAACATAAACAAATGGAAAAACATTCTATCCTCATGGATAGGAAGACTCAACATCGTAAAAATGGCCATACTGCCCAAAGTAATTTATAGATTCAATGCTATTCCCATCAAACTACCATTGACATTTTTTGCAGAATTAGGAAAAACTATTTTAAATTTCATATGGAATCAAAGACGACTCCGTATAGCAAAGACAATCCTAAGCAAAAAGAACAAAGCTGGAGGCATCACGCTACCTGACTTCAAACTATACTACAAGCCTACAGTAACCAAAACAGCATGGTACTGGTACCAAAACAGACATATAGACAAATGGAGCAGAATAGAGACCTCAGAAATACCACCACATATTTAAAACCATCTGATCTTCAACAAACCTGACAAAAACAAGCAATGGGGAAAGGATCTCCCATTCAGTAAATGGTGCAGAGAAAACTGGCTAGCCATATGCACAAAACTACAACTGGACCCCTTCCTTATACCTTAAACAAAAATTAACTCAAGATGGATTAAAGACTTAAATGTAAAACTCAAAACCATAAAAACCCTAGAAGAAAACCTAGGCAATACCATTCAGGACATAGGCATGGGCAAAGACTTCATGATAAAAACACCAAAAGCAATTGCAACAAAAGCCAAAATTGACAAATGAGATCTAATTAAACTAAAGAACTTCTGCAGAGCAAAGGAAACTATTATCAAAGTGAACAGGCAACCTACAGAATGGGAGAAAATTTGTGCAATCTATCCATCTGACAAAAGTCTAATATCCAGAATCTACAAGGAACTTAAATTTACAAGTAAAAAACAACCCCATCAAAAAGTGGGCGAAGGATATGAACAGATACTTCTCAAAAGAAGACATTTATGCAGCCAATAAACATGAAGAAAAGCTCAACATCACTGATCTTCAGAGAAATGCAAATCAAAACCACAATGAGATACCATCTCACGCCAGCCAGAATGGTGATTAAAAAATCAGGAAACAACAGATGCTGGCAAGGCTACAGAGAAATGGGAACACTTACACTGTCGGTGGGAATGTAAATTAGTTCAACCATTGTAGAAGACAATATGGCGATTTTCCAAGGATCTAGAACCAGAATTACCATCTGACCCAGCAATCCCATTACTGGGTATATACCCAAAGCAATATAAATCATTCTACTATGAAGACACAGGCACACACATATGTTTACTGCAACACTATTTACAATAGCAAAGACATGGAACCAACCCAAATGCCCATCAATGATAGACTAGATAAAGAAAATGTGGTACATATACACCATGGAATACTATGCAGCCATAAAAAAGAATGAGATCATATCCTTTGCAGGGACATGGATGAAGCTGGAAACCATCATCCTCAGCAAACCACCAACACGGGAACAGAAAACCAAACACCACATGTTCTCACTCATAAGTGGGAGTTGAACAATAAGAACACATGGACACAGAGAGAGGAACAACACACACCAGCAAAAGAAGGGAACTTAGAGGACAGGTCAATAGGTGCAGCAAACCACCATGGCACACGTAACCTATGTAACAAACCTGTGCATTCTGCACATGTATCCCGGATTTTTTCTTTCTATGGAGGAATAAAGGAACAAAAAAGGACAACCCAGTTATCTTCGTATACTGAAAGCGATGTGAACAGGGAACTGGACTCATCCAGCATAGCCCCACTTATTATAGCCAATGGGTAGAGGTTACAGAGAAAGCTATTCCAGTACAACCAAAAGGAAAACAATTTTTAAGACACTCTTGAGATATGATTGACTTATAGAAACATGTACCTACTTAATGTATACAACTTGATGAATTTAGAAAGAATTTTCTAAGCTATGCGATACAAGATGTTCTTGTTACTGGAAGTCTTTAATGTTCGAACATCAGCATTTTGCCTACGTGAGGAGGACACTGAGAGAATTCAGATGTTAAGATCTGATGATTAGGGAATCAGAGGGAATGACCCTTTGAATAAGGTTCAATCAGAGGGAATGACGCCATGAGTAAGATTTTCAGTTTTCACAAGCTCTACCAGCTTCCTGTAGAACACCACAACAGTGAAATGTTAGTGGCCCGTGAACAAGCAGCTCTGTAGACAAATGTTAGGAAATGCGGCCTATCTTATTTTGGTCACGGGGATCGATAATATGCATAAGCATCAAAAGGCTTTGAAAAGTACCCCCCGACAAAAAAAAAAAAATCACGACCTCAGCCTGTCATCTATCTACCACACGGCTAACTTCCCTGTACTAACTGTTCCCCACCTCACTCCACTGCCTAAAGCAAAGAGCCGCACACAACGTGTCCCAATAAAATCTGCTGTTGTTGAGACGTACTGTTCTCGGGTTGACTTCTGATGGAACTGGTTCCCCTTCAAGTCCTCACAGAATTTACCTAATCTTATTGGAAAGAATAACTTCATTCAGTGCTTAGAGAATGGCAGTAAATTTCTTGAAAATGTTTGGCTGGGATAAGGGAAAGAGTGAACACAGCTCCAGGCAGAGCTTACTCTTCAGTTTACCAAATTATTACCGAGCATGGCCCTGAGCCAGGCCCGGCACCAAGCCTAATCACTCCCTGGAGATACCCTCCAAACCAAAATGGACAGGAACGGGAACAAGGCACGGGGCCACAGATAGCTTCAGTAGGGAGGCGCAGGGACAGCACTGCAGGCAGAGGAGGAGCTGCGGGCAGAGAGCAGGCAGGCAGCCGCAGCAGGAGGCCCACGGCAGGCTCCCAGGACACGCGCAGCAGCCGGAGGGCCAGAGGCTTCGAACCCTATCCCAAGGGCATGTGTGTGATTGTTAAAAAAAAAAAACTGTAAGCAGGGAAATGACACCACCTGCAGGGTAAAATCCAATCTGCTTCAGGTTCCCAGAGCCCTCCCCTAGGCTGCAGCGGGACTCACCTGCCCATGGCACGCACAGGCACACCCCATGGGCTCCAGCCACTTCTGTCCACTCACCCCCGACACACCAGCAGGCCTCCCCTCCACGCAGGCCCTCTCCCTCCATCTTCCATCCTTCCACCAGCCAAACCAGCCCCATCCACGGAGGTCCAGGCACCCGTCCCCTTCCTTCACCTCGCCTTAAAGCTGGAGTTCTCCCGTTCTGCCCGGTCTCTCAGCATGGATGAGCTGCTACAGGGCAGGGAGCACAACTCACAAATACATCTTGGTATCGTCAGTGCCCAGCACCAGCTAGATGCTTAAGAAACGTTTTCCGAGTAAATGAGTGAACAAATCAATGAGCAAATGACTGAATTCATGAGGGAGCAAACAAGTGAATAAATTAGAAAGAGAAATGGCCACAGTCTTGTTAGAACAGCCCACCGACCTCTGAAGAATCTAGGAAGTCTGAAGTAGGAAAACCTTGGCAAATCAAACACAGGGGAAGGAGGATTGCGTGCTCTGAGAAAGACAGCATCCAAAGGTCCAAATAAATTACTGTGTGCCCAGGAGCACTTCAATTCAAAAACACTGATACAGAGGAAACGAAGGGCAAAGAGTAACCAAGTCAACAGCGGTTATCAAACTGCACGGGGCCAGCAGGGAACCGCAGGGGCGAGCAAGACAGCACGACTGAACAAGCGACCGCCGCGCGGCTCCGATTAACACTAAGTCCTCGCCCCAGGGCTCACACTGCGGAAATACAGTGTTCAAGAGTTATATGTCGGGGTCTGCCTCCCAGGTTAGTAATTACAATAAATAAAAAACAACATCAAAAACAAAACTGGAAACAACTTGAACACCCAAATAATGGAAAGTCTTCAGAAATGTTTCACCTACAAGCAGACGGAAGAAATGAATGTATTTTGATGACTGTTACAAAGCCATTAACAATCATGTTTTCAAAGAAAGTTAGTGTCATTGGAAAAGACATTATTTAAAATAAGTAAAAATACGCCGGGTATGGTGGCTCACGCCTGTATTCCCACCACTTGGGAGGCCGAGGTGGGTTCACCTGAGGTCAGAGGTTCGAGACCAGCATGGCCAACATGGTGAAACCCCGTCTCTGCTAAAAATACAATAAATAAATAAATAAACAAACAAATAACCGGTGTGGTGGTGGCTGCCTGTAATCCCGGCTATTCATGAGGCTGAGGCAGGAGGATCCCTTGAACCCAGAAGGCAGAGGTTGCAGTGAGCCGAGATCACACGATTGCATTCCAGCCTGGGCAACAGAGCGAGACTCCATCTCAAAAAAAAAAAAAATTAAAAGTTAAATAAATAAAAATAGATACATAATTAGATACGCTGCTTGATCTCAAGTCTATGTGAAAAGAAAAACACACACATACAACCCTCCCAAAAAGACAAAGAAGATAAGTTTTGGTAACATCCTGGGGAAACCAGGGTGGTAGTTCACACGGGTTTTTATCTTTCTTCCTGAGACTGGTCTTAGGAGGTTGCACAGCAGGCAGGAGAGCCTGTACCCAGTGGACCCAGACATTCCTAAGTTTGAGCCCTGGCTCTGTGACGTCAAAATCTTGGAACGTCGGGCATGTTTCTTAACCCCTTCAAGCCTCGGTTTCCTCATCTGTCAAACAGGAATAAACAGAGCATCCGCTTCACAGGACTACTGTGAGAAATGATCAAGAAAATGCACGTCAGCCGGGCGCGGTGGCTCAAGCCTGTAATCCCAGCACTTTGGGAGGCCGAGACGGGCGGATCACGAGGTCAGGAGATCGAGACCATCCTGGCTAACACAGTGAAACCCCGTCTCTACTAAAAACACAAAAAACTAGCCGGGCGAGGTGGCGGGCGCCTGTAGTCCCCGCTACTCGGGAGGCTGAGGCAGGAGAATGGCGTAAACCCGGGAGGTGGAGCTTGCAGTGAGCTGAGATCCGGCCACTGCACTCCAGCCCGGGCAACAGAGCAAGACTCCGTCTCAAAAAAAAAAAAAAAGAAAAATAAAAGAAAATGCACGTCAAGGGCGCCACACCCCACACCTGGCACATAGCAAGCGTTAAAATACATTAGATTCTATTATTATTACTCTCAGTAGTTGCTAAATTTCAAACACTGAACATCTGTAATTTTAAATCATATTGAAGAATAGCAAAGATGAACAAGAGTAAATATTCTATAAGAAGATCAGGCTGGTGCTCCTGCCACGCTGGCCCGTGGGTGAAGAGGCCGGGGTGTGCACTGACTATGCCAGGGCTGCGGAAAGGAGAAAAACCAGCAGCAACTTTCTGGTCCCCACCAAGGCTCCGGGAAGGAGCGCCAGGGCTCAGCCTCCTGTGTCCGACACAGAGATTCAGATGTCCAAACCACGCCACCTGCCCAAATACTGTCTGCCTTTTTAGATGTGATTTCTTGTCCGTAAGGTGCCCCTGCCTTCGTGGAACACCCTGCCCCAGTCCTGGGCAGAGGAGGTGGCTCAACCTCCGGTACCCAGCACAGACAGGATACCTTCTCGCAGCTATTCTGGCCCCTGAAGGCTCCCACCCCCAGCCACATCCCCAGCAGAATCCATTACTCGTTCCTCTATGTTTCCACAGAACTTCTGACATATGCTTAGGGGCCCTAACCCTTCCTGGCTCTACTGTAATTATCTGCGGCAGATCCGTTTCTCCACCGACGCGGAAGCCTTTGGGTTCCCTGTGCCTCGCCTGGTAGGAGCTCACTACGTATTTTAATTGAATGAAATAATCAGAAATAATTTTCACTATTATTAAAGCATTCTTCTTCTACCCCAGGAACATGGAAAAGCCAATAAAAAGTTAAAGTAAAAACAAGATTTCTCCCTCTCAAGAGCAGTCACCCATTCTTAAATTTGCCAAAGCAAATTTAAAATCTCACTGAAGATAACTGTAAATTAAATGCTGCATACTAAAGATCAAAAACTGACTTTGCTAAATAGATCTTATTCTTTAATATTTGGCTTAGGTAATAGGGACAGAATTTTCAAGCACAGAAGCCCCAAGCCTAGAAAAGTTTTAATGACTTCTGATGGAACGGGCACACACAAGGAAATCTGTGTCTTACGAATTCAATATACACTTTATTGAGGAAGTAACCATGAATCAACCGAAGAAAAGAGTGTACTTTAGTGAAGTATTTAATGGTCTGATCTGGAAGGTCATTAAAGTAAAGGAAGACGCAAATGAAACGCAGTGGCCTGCATACAGAAAGGCCTGCAGAGCCGCCTGGGAGACGAAGAGCGGACCGAGGGGCAGCGGCAGCTGCGTGAATCACCTCGTGGGCAGCTCCGGACACGACAGACTAACAGGAAGAGATCACACACACCACGAGGATCAACTGCAGCCTGGGAAGAGTCAAAAGAAGCATCAAACGGCTTGAAAGATCCAAAGCAAGAAAAGATAAATGTGAACATTAAGTCAAAACAAGCAAGATTTTGCCCATCGAGCCAGACCAAAGCCACACACAGCCAGCAGAAAGGTGGCAGTCCCCGCAGGGGTGGGCAGAGTCCCTGCAGGGGTGGGAAGAATGGCTGACGAGGCTGTGAGGCCAGGCAGCTCACAGTGTGACCGAGCCGTGGGAGCCCCAGAGCCTGCACACTTCGAATGCCAGCCTCATATCTGGGCCGCCGTGATCCCCACAATTCATGGGTGCTCCACGTCTCCTCAGCACCACAAGCCCGCCCAAAGAGCCTCATTATCCTTGTGCCTGTTGTGCCCACAGGGTGTGCAGAGAAGCCAGCGCTGGTGCCAGGGAACGAGCAGGCAGGAGGAGGCAGCGGCAGGGAAGCAGAAGCTGCCACCAGACCAAGAAACGGCATGAGGGAGTTCCAAACAGCCACAGCTCAGAGAGCACAGCTAATTCACCTGCTGCTGAATTTCAAAGTGTCACCCCCACGTCACTTCCAGCCCTACAGCAGGAAAATCACAAAGCACCAGAAGCCCGATTAACCTCCCCAAAGAGCAGCTCTGATCATTCCACTCCCTGCCCAGAACCTTCCAGGGCTCCCAACTGCACACAGAACAAAGACTTCCAGACCTTGGCAACCGCCTGGACCAATTCCTGGATTTTACTGATGGGGAAACTGAGGCTACGGCGGGATTAAGTGGCTGAACGGTCTGAGGGTGGCAGCGGCAGGATCTGAGCCCGGGATCTCAGCGCCTCCTCTCTGTCTCCAGTGGCTTCCTCACGGCACCACAGCGGCCTCAAATCGAATGCCTTCCCCTGGCGGGCCAGACCTTCCAAGAACTGACCCCGGCTGCATTTTTGGCTTTTCCTACCACTGCCTTCTTCTGAAACTATCAGTCCTGCAGGGCGAGACTGGATGCTGGCTCTGACACACTTAGCCTCGAGTGCTGGCTCCACTAGCTGGGCGACCGTGAGCCAGACACTGAGCTTCTGTAAGTCTCGAGGAATCGCAGAGGGACTGCACACAACGCGCTCAGCACACAGCTCCATACATCGTTGTGACTGTTGCTACTGCTGCCGCCCTCGCCACTCAGACCCCGCTCTGCCTCCTCCCCGCAACTCTCCGCTTAAGTGAGTCCCTCCCTGGGAGACTCTTGCCCCATCTCCCACTATGGAAATCACACCCACGAGACAAGATGCCCCCACAAATGCCAGCCCTTAGAAGCTACACAACTCAAGTGCTCGTCACCGTCCAGCACAGGGCCTGGCAAGGCAGGTACCTACTCGTGTCTGATGGATGAACGAAGAGATGGGAACCTTGCTTTCTTGTCACCTACATCTCTCTGCTGGTTCCACCCCACCCCAGCATCTGTCCCTGACAGTTCCTCGCCACTCCATCCAATGGGTCTTCCTGACCAGGCCACTGACAGGTACCACAGCCTGTCCACGTGGCCCAGTCACCACCCAGTGCCTGCATCTGGCCAAAACAAGCCTCATCAAATATCCAATGCCCACTGTCCCCTGCCCACAGGAACCTGAGGCCAGTCTGCTGCCCTGCACCCAGGGTACTTGGTAATCAGCCTGTCCTGGATGACAGCCGTGTGATGGACTCTGACACACAGCCTGGCCTGGGCCAGCCACGCTCCCTAAAGTAAGCCCAGTCTCTTTAATCATCCTGCACGTAAAGGTTCAGACTCGCAGCAGCCCAGCTGCCCCTAAAGTACTCACATGAGGACAGAAGGATGGATTTGATGTCCCCTATCTTCCAGGAGGTATCTGAGTCCTTAATGGAAGAGTGTATCACCAAGGGGCGTCTAGAAGGGTCAAAAGCAGAGCTACCTAATCATTTGATTCTAAGAATAAAAACTCTCCAGTTTTGTAATTATTGTTTAAAAAAGCAAAAACACAAAAAACTCCTCCCAAAGGTTAACTATGCGCCTATTCTTCTGCATGAGGAGTACCTGAGGTGGGGGCTGTGCAGCAGTGTGAACGTACCAAAAGCCGCTGAACCGTTCACCACAAAACAGTTTACTGTCTGTTATTTGAACTGCACCTCAAGTTTTTAAAACAATTTTTACTTAAAAATTTGATGATTTTATGCCATTTTGACACTCATAATAAAAGATGATTATGCCTATGTACTAAATCTCACCTGTTCTCATGCTCTCCTATATACATTTTTCTTTTTTTTTTTTTTGAGAAAAAGGGCACATAACACTAATATGTTTTAATTTGCATTTTTAAAAGAATGGAGTGGAGTGAGAAATATATTACCATGTCTATATAAATCTACTTGAATATGTGCGGAACACTTGTGAAAGGAGACAGAAATAGAAGGGTGGCTCAGGGAGCAAAGGAGATTTATTTGTCAGGCTGCAAGCCCTGAGGAACCATTGTAAATGTTTTAACTTTGTATAATGTAGCTTTTCCCATTAGAAACACTGGTAAATAGAGTAGAAATCAATGCTACCAGTTCCTAAACTGCAAATGGTGAGCCTCCGAGCATTTCTCCCTCCTCCAGAACACCCAGGAACATGGCTTCTGTGTGCATGAGCTGATGTGACACGTTTTGAATACTCTCAAGTCTACATTTTGATCAAGCATATAAATGAAATTTTGACTTAGATAAGCAATTTTAACAAGAATTTTAACTAAAGATCATTTTCAAAACATTATACAACCATTAAAAATGATGGTTATGAAGATTATAGCAGCATGGGAGAGGCTGATGATGTAATATTTACTGGAATAAAAGGACAACAAATGCCATCTATAGCTTCATGGCCTCCATGGAAAACCTGGGTGGGAAGGACACACAGGAAAAAGACGGTAAGAACACAGCAGCCAGGCAGAGCTCCATGCTAACCATTCCACAGATGGCCTCATCACGACTCCCAAGCACTATGGAGGCCTCTGTCATTGCCCCATTCTACAAATGAAGACACTACCCAGGTCACTGTGTTAGTAAATGTTGAAGTGCCACCCCAAAGCCCATGGTCCTGTTTCCCATACTGCCCTGACCCCCAAGATGCTAAGGGTCAGGGTGGCAGGGGATGTGGTTATTCTTTACTTCTAGAATCTAAAATAAATCCATGGGTTTATCTTGGGTTGAAAGATGAGTTGAAAAAGATACGCTAACTCTTCGAGACTGAACTGTATCCTCAAATTCATACGCTGAAGGCCTCTCCCAGAGCGTGACTGTGTCTAGAGACAGGGTCTATAAGGAGGTAACTGAAGTGAAATTAAGTCATGAGGGTGGGGCCCTGAGCCACAGGATGAACGTCCTTACGGGGAGAGACCCCAGAGAGCTCCTGTGCACGCTCCCTCTCCACCTCCCTCTCTCTCTCTGGAACTCTCTCCCCACACATGCATAGAAGAAATGCCACATGACAACCCAGCAAAAATGTGGCATCTGCAAGCCAGGAGGAGAGCCCTTACTGGAAACTGGATCAGCCAGCACCCTGGTCCTGGACTTCCAGCCTCTGGAACTGGGAGAAATCAATGTCTCCGGCATAAACCACCCGGTCTGTGGTATTTTCTTATGGCAGCCCAAGCAAATTAATACACTAACCTATTCTTTAGATTCTCTTATCCTAAGATAATCTACATTAGGATTTTAAGCAAACTTGAACTTCTTCTGTTTAGGACCAATTTGAACATAGTCTGGGATTTCAAGAGAAAGCCTCCAATAGTTTATATGAATACCTCAAAAGCTGGCTAAGGCCGGGCACGGTGGCTCACGCCTGTAATCCCAGCACTTTGGGAGGCCGAGGCGGGCGGATCACAAGGTCAGGAGATCGAGACCATCCTGGCTAACACGGTGAAACCCCATCTCTACTAAAAATACAAAAAATTAGCCGGGTATGGTGGTGGGTGCCTATGGTCCCAGCTACCAGGGAGGCTGAGGCAGAAGAATGGCGTGAACCCGGGAGGCGGAGCTTGCACTGAGCTGAGATGGCGTCACTGCACTCCAGCCTGGGGGAGAGCAAGACTCTGTCTCAAAAAAAAAAAAAAAAAAAAAAAAAAATCTGGCTAAACACCAAAGTCAAAGCCTTACCACACACAATAACGTCAGGATAAAGGTGGTATCCTTCACCTCTCTATGCAAAACAGAGAGTTTGCTTTATTCTTGGCAACTGATTTAAGGTGTAACTTCCTGTACTGTATCCCGTTGTGATGGCAACTGGATTAGTTTCTTATTTTTCACCTCCCATCCCTACTGCCTTTTTTTTTTTTTTTTTTTTTTTTGAGACAGAGTCTCACTCTGTCACCCAGGCTGGAGTGCAATGGCACAATCTTGGCTCACCGCAACCTCTGCCTTCCAGGTTCAAGCAATTCTCCTGCCTCAGCTTCCTAAGTAGCTGGGATTACAGGCATGTGCCACCACGCCTGGCTAATTTTTGTATTTTTAGTAAAGACGGGGTTTCACCATGTTGGCCAGGTTGTTCTCGAACTCCTGACCTCAGATGATCCACCTGCCTCGGCCTCCCAAAGTGCTGGGATTACAGGTGTGAGCCACTGCGGCCCCT